>NC_092090.1:35114486-35171986 GCF_045679555.1 Salvelinus alpinus
AAATCTCCAAATACAACGGCAGGCGGGGTCGTAACTGCAGTTACAGAATTAAGCCATGGCTTTAAGTTTTAATTATGTCTTGTGGTGCCGTATCTTAGCTGTCAGTCAAACTCCGCAAAAGTGAAACTAAAACTTAAGGTTAGGCATTAACTCAGAATGGTTATGGTTAAGGTTAGGGATAGGTTTAAACTTTTTTTTATTTTTTTTTCACCTTTATTTAACCAGGTAGGCTAGTTGAGAACAAGTTCTCATTTGCAACTGCGACCTGGCAAAGATAAAGCAAAGCAGTTCAACACATACAACAACACAGAGTTACACATGGAATAAACAAACATACAATCAATAATACAGTAGACAAATCTATATACAGCATGTGCAAATGAGGTAGGATAAGAGAGGTAAGGCCATTGTGGCAAAGTAATTACAATATAGCAATTAAACACTGGAATGGTAGGATGTGCAGAAGATGAATGTGCAAGTTGAGATACTGAGGTGCAAAGGAGCAAGATAAATACAGTATGGGGATGAGGTAGATTGGATGGGCTATTTACAGATGAGCTATGTACAGGTGCAGTGATCTGTGAGCTGCTCTGACAGCTGGTGCTTAAAGCTAGTGAGGGAGGTAAGAGTCTCCAGCTTCAGAGATTTTTGCAGTTCGTTCCAGTCATTGGCAGCAGAGAACTGGAAGGAGAGGCGGCCAAAGGAAGAAAGATATACCTACTGGAGCGCGTGCTACGGGTGGGTGCTGCTATGGTGACCAGTGAGCTGAGATAAGGCGGGGCTTTACCTAGCAGAGACTTGTAGATGACCTGGAGCCAGTGGGTTTGGCGACAAGTATGAAGCGAGGGCCAGCCAACGAGATCATACAGGTCGCAGTGGTGGGTAGTATATGGGGCTTTGGTGACAAAACGGATGGCACTGTGATAGACTGCATCCAATTTGTTGAGTGGAGTGTTGGAGGCTATATTGTAAATGACATCGCCAAAGTCGAGGATCGGTAGGATGGTCAGTTTTACGAGGGTATGTTTGGCAGCATGAGTGAAGGATGCTTTGTTGCGAAATAGGAACCCGATTCTAGATTTAATTTTGGATTGGAGATGTTTAATGTGAGTCTGGAAGGAGAGTTTACAGTCTAACCAGACACCTAGGTATTTGTAGTTGTCCACATATTCTAAGTCAGAACCGTCCAGAGTAGTGATGCTGGACGGGCGGGCAGGTGCGGGCAGCGATCGGTTGAAGAGCATGCAATTAGTTTTACTTGCATTTAAGAGCAGTTGGAGGCCACGGAAGGAGAGTTGTATGGCATTGAAGCTCATCTGGAGGTTAGATAACACAGTGTCCAACGAAGAGCCAGAGGTATACAGAATGGTGTCGTCTACGTAGAGGTGGATCAAAGAATCACTAGCAGCAAGAGTGACATCATTGATGTATACAGAGAAGAGAGTCGGCCCGAGAATTGAACCCTGTGGCACCCCCATAGAGACTGCCAGAGGTCTGGACAACAGGCCCTCTGATTTGACATACTGAACTCTATCGGAGAAGTAGTTGGTGAACCAAGCGAGGCAATCATTTGAGAAACCAAGGCTGTTGAGTCTGCCAATAAGAATGTTGTGATTGACAGAGTCGAAAGCCTTAGCCAGGTCGATGAATACGGCTGCACAGTAATGTCTCTTATCGATGGCGGTTATGATATTGTTTAGGACCTTGAGCGTGGCTGAGGTGCACCCATGACCAGCTCTGAAACCAGGGGATACTTCGGGATTTAGGCAATGAGTTAGATGAACTCGTCAGATGAACTCGTGGATACCATTTTTATGTCTCTGTGTCCAGTATGAAGGAAGTTTGAGGTAGTTTTGCGAGCCAAAGCTAAGTAGCCTAAGTGCAATGACTGGAAGTTTATTGGTATCTGCTAGCATGCCAAAATCCCAAAGTATCCCTTTAAGTTTAGTCATTAATTTTGAGTGGTTAAGGGTTAAGGTTTGGGAAAGGCTTAAAACTAAAAAAAATTAAAACTAGTGCCAAGCACTGAGATTGTACACATGGCCCTCAGAGCCGGAATCTGCGGCTTAAACGGCCAACCACCATCCCCATCCAAAACGCCCTAGCAAGCCGCAAGCCTATTAGAAGGTAATAGGCTCTCACGTTACCCCTAGTGGACGGTATAGCTTCCACATTTCGACAGAATGACTTTTGAAAATAGGAGTGGCAATAATTTTCCATCCATGTTGTCAGACCCCGGGTGTCTTGACATTGTTGATAAACAACAATCATTTTTTCACCTCTTCCACACTCACTTTACGGAATTCAAAATTACAATGCTTGTCTTTCATAATTTGATCAGTTATACTTGGATGTGTAGTGTCAGCGTCTGTTGCTCTATATAATTTATCTTTGTTTCATAGTCTAGTTTAGTCACATGATTTCTCAATTTGCAGGACGTTCGCCAATTGGTTGTGCAGCCAGACTTATTTGCCATTCCTTTTGCCTCATCTCTCTCAACCATACAATTTTTTAAATTCCTCATCAATCCACGGGGATTTAACAGTTTTTACGTCATTTTCTTAAATGGGTGTGTGCTTATTAGTAACAGGAATAAGCAATTTCATAAATGTGTCAGGTGCAGCATCTGGTTGCTCCTCATTACACACCACGGACCAACAAATATTACTTACATCAACAACATAGGAATCACTACAAAACTTATTGTATGACCTCTTATACACTATATAAGGCCCAGCCTTTGGAACTTTGGTTTTCCTAGATATGGCTATTATATCGTGATCACTACATCTGATGGATCTGGATACTGCTTTCAAGCTAATTTCTGCAGCATTAGTAAAGATGTGATCAATATACAGTATGTCGAGGATTTAATTCCTGTGCTGTTTGTAACTACCCTGGTAGGTTGACTTATAACCTGAACCAGGTTGCAGGCACTGGTTACAGTTTGAAGCTTTTTCTTGAGTGGGCAGCTTGATGAAAGCCAGTCATTATTTAAATCACCCAGAAAATATACCTCTCTGTTGATATGACATACATTATCAAGCATTTCACACATGTTATCCAGATATGGACTGTTAGCACTTGGTGGTCTATAGCAGCTTCCCACCAGAATGGGCTTTAGGGGAGGCAGATGAACCTCTAAGCTTTACAGGAATGTGGTTCTAAATATAAACAGCAACACTTCCACCATTGGCATTTCTGTCTTTTCTGTAGATGTTATAAGCATGTATTGCTACCACTGTATCATCAAAGGTATAGTGAGTTTCAGAGAGTCTTTTTGTTCATACCACTCCTGTTTAAACAATCTGATGATTTTCTGTCCCTTCTTCTGATGAAGGTCAGGAAGCCAGCTGTTTTTTTATTTATTTAACCTCTATGTAACTGGGCATGCCAGTTAAGAACAAATTCTTATTTACAATGACGGCCTACCCCGGCCAAACTCTCCCCTAACCCGGACAATGCTGGGCCAATTGTGTGCCACCCTATGGGACTCCCGATCACGGCCGATTGTGATACAGCCCATGATCGAACCCGAGTCTGTAGTGACGCCTCTAGCACTGTGATGCAGTGCATTAGACCGCTGTGTTACTCAGGTTCCTCAAAAGACGCTGTATAGTGTCCATTTTGTCAGGTTGTTTTTACGCGCTATCTAGCTTCCTTACTCAGTTCACGAGATGAGTGCCAAATTATGTAGACACGCCCAAATAAGTAGTGCTTTTCTCACACAGCTTGTTTAAACCTTAAAGGCAAAACGCTAAATATGAAATCCGCTCAATGCAACGAATGGAGCTAGTGTAAGCAGCCAGGCCTATACCTACCCTGTCCATCAACAGTGACTGCAGTCAGGAATGGCGGCGTGTCAACAATTTGAATGGATGGGAAGGTAGGCACAGGTCGACAAGAGCATTTGATGCAGTTTTATCACATTTGGGGATTTTGAGCATAAAAAATTACCAAACTCATTGAGAAAAAACATTACATAACAAAAGATAATGGCAATTTTGTATATAATACATTTTTTAAATTTATTTAGAAAACAGTTTTTTTTATTAGATTATAACAGGACAGGGCCTACCCTGACTGCACGTCACTGGTGTGGATGTCTCTCTCCGGCAGTGCCCCATTCTACACGTACCCACACACACACTTTCTCTCTCTCTCTCCTGCTAAAGAGGAGCATGCATAAAAGAGAGACAATATTTTGAGTCCTATATTTGTTTTAATCATCTACCATAAGCGAGCTATTAATAGTGAGTGTCTGTAGAGAGTGAGTGTCTATACACTGAGAGTACAAAACATTAGGAACACCTGCTCTTTCCATGACATAGACTGACCAGATGAATCCAGGTGAAAGCTATGATCCCTTATTGATGTCACTTGTTAAACCCACTTCAATCAGTGTCGATGAAGGGGAGGAGACAGGTTAACAAAGGATTGTTAAGCCTTGAGACACTTGATAGATTGTGTATGTGTGCCATTCAGAGGGCGAATGGGCAAGACAAAAGATTTAGGTACCTTTGAACAAGGTATGGTAGTAGATTCCAAGCACACTGGTTTGAGTGTGTCAAGAACTGCAATGCTGCTGGGATTTTCACACTCAACAGTTTCCTGTGTGAATCAAGAATGATCCACCACCCAAAGGACATCCAGCCAACTTGACACAAATGTGGGAAGCATTGGAGTTAACATAAGCCAGCATCCCTGTGGAAAACTTTCGACACCTTGTAGAGTCCATGCCCCGAGTTGCAACTCAATATTAGGAAGGTGTTCCTAATCTTTTGTACACTCAGTGTAGTTAATGAGTGTCTGTAGAGAGTGAGTGTCTGTAGAGAGTGAGTGTCTGTAGAGAGTGGGTTTCTATATATAGTGAGTGTCTGTAGATAGTGAATGTCTGTAGAGAGTGAGTTTCTATATATAGTGAGTGTCTGTAAATAGTGAATGTCTGTAGAGAGTGGGTTTCTATATATAGTGAGTGTCTGTAGAGAGTGAATGTCTGTAGAGAGTGAGTTTCTATATATAGTGAGTGTCTGTAGATAGTGAATGTCTGTAGAGAGTGGGTTTCTATATATAGTGAGTGTCTGTAGAGAGTGAATGTCTGTAGAGAGTGAGTTTCTATATATAGTGAGTGTCTGTAGAGAGTGAGTTTCTATATATAGTGAGTGTCTGTAGAGATTGAGTTTCTATATAGTGAGTGTCTGTAGAGAGTGAGTTTCTATATATAGTGAGTGTCTGTAGATAGTGAGTTTCTATATATAGTGAGTGTCTGTAGATAGTGAATGTCTGTAGAGAGTGAGTTTCTATATATAGTGAGTGTCTGTAGAGAGTGAGTTTCTATATATAGTGAGTGTCTGTAGATAGTGAGTGTCTGTAGAGAGTGAGTTTCTATATATAGTGAGTGTCTGTAGATAGTGAGTTTCTATATATAGTGAGTGTCTGTAGAGAGTGAGTGTCTGTAGAGAGTGAGTTTATATATATAGTGAGTGTCTGTAGAGCGTGAGTGTCTGTAGAGAGTGAGTTTCTATATATAGTGAGTGTCTGTAGATAGTGAGTGTCTGTAGAGAGTGAGTTTCTATATATAGTGAGTGTCTGTAGAGAGTGAGTTTATATATATAGTGAGTGTCTGTAGTTAGTGAGTTTCTATATATAGTGAGTGTCTGTAGAGAGTGAGTGTCTGTAGTTAGTGAGTTTCTATATATAGTGAGTGTCTGTAGAGAGTGAGTTTCTATATATAGTGAGTGTCTGTAGATAGTGAGTGTCTGTAGAGAGTGAGTTTCTATATATAGTGAGTGTCTGTAGAGAGTGAGTTTCTATATATAGTGAGTGTCTGTAGATAGTGAGTGTCTGTAGAGAGTGAGTTTCTATATATAGTGAGTGTCTGTAGAGAGTGAGTTTCTATATATAGTGAGTGTCTGTAGAGAGTGAGTTTCTATATATAGTGAGTGTCTGTAGAGAGTGAGTTTATATATATAGTGAGTGTCTGTAGTTAGTGAGTGTCTGTAGAGAGTGAGTGTCTGTAGAGAGCGAGTTTATATATATAGTGAGTGTCTGTAGAGAGTGAGTGTATGTAGAGAGTGAGTTTATATATATAGTGAGTGTCTGTAGAGAGTGAGTGTCTGTAGATAGTGAGTGTCTGCAGAGAGTGAGTTTATATATATAGTGAGTGTCTGTAGTTAGTGAGTGTCTGTAGAGAGTGAGTTTATATATATAGTGAGTGTCTGTAGAGAGTGAGTTTATATATATAGTGAGTGTCTGTAGATAGTGAGTGTCTGTAGAGAGTGAGTTTATATATATAGTGAGTGTCTGTAGTTAGTGAGTGTCTGTAGAGAGTGAGTGTCTGTAGAGAGTGAGTTTATATATATAGTGAGTGTCTGTAGAGAGTGAGTGTCTGTAGAGAGTGAGTTTATATATATAGTGAGTGTCTGTAGATAGTGAGTGTCTGCAGAGAGTGAGTTTATATATATAGTGAGTGTCTGTAGATAGTGAGTGTCTGCAGAGAGTGAGTTTATATATATATAGTGAGTGTCTGTAGAGAGTGAGTTTATATATATAGTGAGTGTCTGTAGATAGTGAATGTCTGTAGAGAGTGAGTGTCTGTAGAAAGTGTGTCTATAGATAGTGTCCATAAAGAGTGACTGTCCATAGAGAGTGACTGTCTATTGAGAGTGAGTGTCTATATATAGTGAGTGTCTGAAGATAGTGAGTGTCTATAGATAGTGAGTGTCTATAGATAGTGAGTGTCTGAAGATAGTGAGTGTCTATATGTAACGGATGTGAAATGGCTAGCTAGTTAGCGGGTACGCGCTAGTAGCATTTCAATCAGTTACGTCACTTGCTCTGAAACCAATATGTAGTGTTGCCCCTTGCTCTGCAAGGGCCGCGGCTTTTGTGGAGCGATGGGTAACGACGCTTCGTGGGTGACTGTTGTTGATGTGTGCAGAGGGTCCCTGGTTCGCGCCCGTGTCGGGGCGAGGGGACGACGTAAAGTTATACTGTTACATTGATGCTGTTGACCCGGATCACTGGTTGCTGCGGAAAAGGAGGAGGTTGAAAGGGGGTGAGTGTAACGGATGTGAAATGGCTAGCTAGTTAGCGGGTACGCGCTAGTAGCATTTCAATCAGTTACGTCACTTGCTCTGAAACCAATATGTAGTGTTGCCCCTTGCTCTGCAAGGGCCGCGGCTTTTGTGGAGCGATGGGTAACGACGCTTCGTGGGTGACTGTTGTTGATGTGTGCAGAGGGTCCCTGGTTCGCGCCCGTGTCGGGGCGAGGGGACGACGTAAAGTTATACTGTTACATATAGATAGTGAGTGTCTATAGATAGTGAGTGTCTATAGATAGTGAGTGTCTATAGATAGTGAGTGTCTATAGATAGTGAGTGTCTGAAGATAGTGAGTGTCTGAAGATAGTGAGTGTCTATAGATAGTGAGTGTCTGAAGATAGTGAGTGTCTGAAGATAGTGAGTGTCTATAGATAGTGAGTGTCTGTAGAGAGTGAGTGTCTATAGATAGTGAGTGTCTATAGATAGTGAGTGTCTATAGATAGTGAGTGTCTATAGATAGTGAGTGTCTGTAGAGAGTGAGTGTCTGAAGATAGTGAGTGTCTATAGATAGTGAGTGTCTATAGATAGTGAGTGTCTATAGATAGTGAGTGTCTATAGATAGTGAGTGTCTATAGATAGTGAGTGTCTATAGATAGTGAGTGTCTATAGATAGTGAGTGTCTGAAGATAGTGAGTGTCTATAGATAGTGAGTGTCTGAAGATAGTGAGTGTCTATAGATAGTGAGTGTCTATAGATAGTGAGTGTCTATAGATAGTGAGTGTCTATAGATAGTGAGTGTCTGAAGATAGTGAGTGTCTATAGATAGTGAGTGTCTATAGATAGTGAGTGTCTGAAGATAGTGAGTGTCTATATATAGTGAGTGTCTATAGATAGTGAGTGTCTATAGATAGTGAGTGTCTATAGATAGTGAGTGTCTAAAGATAGTGAGTGTCTGAAGATAGTGAGTGTCTATAGATAGTGCGTGTCTATAGATAGTGCGTGTCTATAGATAGTGAGTGTCTATAGATAGTGCGTGTCTATAGATAGTGAGTGTCTATAGATAGTGAGTGTCTATAGATAGTGCGTGTCTATAGATAGTGAGTGTCTATAGATAGTGAGTGTCTGTAGATAGTGAGTGTCTATAGATAGTGCGTGTCTATAGATAGTGAGTGTCTATAGATAGTGCGTGTCTATAGATAGTGAGTGTCTATAGATAGTGAGTGTCTGAAGATAGTGAGTGTCTATAGATAGTGAGTGTCTATAGATAGTGAGTGTCTGAAGATAGTGAGTGTCTATAGATAGTGCGTGTCTATAGATAGTGAGTGTCTATAGAGAGTGAGTGTCTATAGATAGTGAGTGTCTATAGATAGTGTCCACTATCAGTGGTTGACTGATAGGAGAACCCTCTTGCAAAATGTTTGTTATCTTGCCTTTTCTCAGACCAGTCATGTTTGAGAAACAGACGTGGCCTCTATTCACCAGGCCGTTGGCAGCAGTAGCAGTGCTGCCTGCAAGAGTGCTACTAAACCATAGGGAACCAGTGGGGCTCCTACTCAGTGCAACAACCTCTCCACTTATGGAGGGCCTGAGTGGAGTCTAGCAGAATAAAGAGCCCTGTCTGTGTGGTTGCCATGATTCACAGGAAGTACTTCCCCGTTCCCCAGCCGCAATGTGTTTCGCCTCCTCCCACCCTCACGCTACTCTTGCCGTCTGACTAGAAGACTGAGAAAGATTGCTGGATTAAGAGATATGCAGTGTTGGTGTGACTCTCCCATTTGTCTTCCTCGTCTCCAAAGACATCTGTTATTTGTAAATCAGTTAGATTATTTTCCCAGGCTGTTATTAGCACCCGCCAGGGAAGACTGAATAGGGAAGATGGTGGCAGCGAAATAAATGTAAATTTAAATCAAATGCATATGCACTATTTAGCACATACACTCAAGAAATGACATAAATAACAAATAAACAAGATAAATCCACTCCTATTTGGTTTAACAGTCAGATAAGCCTCTGCTTTTGCCTTCTCACGCAGACCAGATCAACTCTGCATTGCGTCCCACATTTTTATTTCATTTTATGCTTAAAGGGACTTCTTAGTAAGGGTTTTCCATAAACTGCTGGGTTTTAAGCTGCATTAATTTTGGCTATATTTTTCCCTCTTACCCATATCTTTTTTGGGGGGAGGGTGGGACAAAATGTGCTAAAATGTGCTTACAATTTCTGTGGAGTTTCGAGCAACAGGGCTCAGTATATGAAAAGAAGAGAGATTATGTGCTCCTTTATCCACTGAGCAGAATATAAGGAGATGAATTATTCCTCCCTCATTCTCTCCTCAACCTTTCTCTCCCACTCATTTGTTTCGCACCATCTTGTTTTCACTCTCGGTTCCCTCTCTCTCTCCGTGTTCCACATTTTCTCTCACCCTTTCTATCGCTCTCACTCTGACCGTGGATCAACATCTCTGAGATGGATAGAAAAGGCTTTCATTTCTGCGGCTCCATTTGCTGATTACATCACCTGGTTGGGAAAGATAATTGACAGGGTCGGGGCTAGGGGAGTGAGGGGGCTGGTGATAGGAGGGAGGGCTGGGACTTGAGCTAGGCTAGGGCTGAGTAGTGAGGGGGGCTCTGGTGCCAAGGCTGGGGTATAAGGCTGGTGCCTGGAAGTGGGGCTGGGGCTACATGGGACTGGGGGTTGAGATTGGGGGCCGGGGAAGTGAGCAGCAAGGTGACAGTGTGACCTAAAATGTGACTGCCTGCTAATATAATGGCAGCTACGGTAGTACATTAGGTTAGCTCTTCATCTGGTTTAGGAGACAGCTGTTCACTCTCTCCTGGGAAACAGGGTGATGTGTGTATAGGAGGCACCCAGCACTGTGCGCTGTTCACGCTCCCACATCAACACTCAGTGGTTGACTGATAGAAGAACCCAAGACATGACATCCAACAAGTCCTCTTGGGAGATACAGTTAATACTGTAAATAACAATGGATCTTGATAATAAAGATGGATGCAATTAGGGGGCAAAATGGCAAGTAGGCAGGAAGTAGAGAATGGAGATCCAGCTGTATGTAGTCAAGGGGATGAGAGCAGGCTGGAGAGCAGTCTGTGGGTGCATCTCAAATGGCACACTATTCTATAGGCCCTGGTTGAAGGTAGTACACTATTTATATAGAATCGAATGTAATTTCAGACTGTGTCTATGCCCTGTGTTCTCCTCTGCTAGGCCTATGGACTGTGTTCTCCTCTGGTAGGGCTATGGACTGTGTTCTCCTCTGGTAGGCCTATGGACTGTGTTCTCCTCTGGTAGGGCTATGGACTGTGTTCTCCTCTGGTAGGCCTATGGACTGTGTTCTCCTCTGTTAGGCCTATGGACTGTGTTCTCCTCTGGTAGGGCTATGGACTGTGTTCTCCTCTGGTAGGCCTATGGACTGTGTTCTCCTCTGGTAGGGCTATGGACTGTGTTCTCCTCTGGTAGGCATATGGACTGTGTTCTCCTATGTTAGGCCTATGGACTGTGTTCTCCTCTGGTAGGGCTATGGACTGTGTTTTCCTCTGGTAGGCCTATGGACTGTGTTCTCCTCTGGTAGGCCTATGGACTGTGTTCTCCTCTGGTAGGCCTATGGACTGTGTTATCCTCTGTTAGGCCTATGGACTGTGTTCTCCTCTGGTAGGCCTATGGACTGGTTTCTCCTCTGGTAGGCCTATGGACTGTGTTCTCTTCTGTTAGGCCTATGGACTGTGTTCTCCTCTGGTAGTCCTATGGACTGTGTTCTCCTCTGGTAGGCATATGGACTGTGTTCTCCTCTGGTAGGCCTATGGACTGTGTTCTCCTCTGGTAGGCCTATGGACTGTGTTCTCCTCTGGTAGGCCTATGGACTGTGTTTTCCTCTGGTAGGCCTTTGGACTGTGTTCCCCTTCTGGTAGGCCTATGGACTGTTTTCTCCTCTGGTAGGCCTATGGACTGTGTTCTCCTCTGGTAGGCCTATGGACTGTGTTCTCCTCTGGTAGGCCTATGGACTGTGTTCTCCTCTGTTAGGCCTATGGACTGTGTTCTCCTCTGGTAGGCCTATGGACTGGTTTCTCCTCTGTTAGGCCTATGGACTGTTCTCCTCTGGTAGGCCTATGGACTGTGCACGGTGGTCCTTTTGTTTTTGTGGAGGGCACAGTGAGTTGCTGACTGCGCTGCTTGCGGAGTATCCTTGTAGAGTCTTTTATTCCCCCGAGCAGGTAAATAACGGGCCGTCCGCTACTCGGCTCTGCTCTGGGCATGGACTCTGTTGTGTGTGAAGGACTCTGTGCACTGCGACCAGGGACAAGGACAGGAACACTGTGCCTCTCTCTACTGGTGGCGCCAGCCAGCAGCACCTTTTAATAGAAAAAAATTGTCATATGCTACCGGGGTGCTGGGCGGTGGAGAATGTCCTCTTCGACTCCTTCAAACGTTCGGTCTCCCTTGTACTGCTGTTTATTCTGCAGTGGCTACGTTGATTAGGTTGTTGATATTCATAAGAGAAAGATTGAGCATCCAAAACTGATACATATTTTAGATGGACTTATTGCTTGCGCTCTAGCTTTGTTGTGTGGCTTTGTTTAATTATAGGGTCTTAGAGAAGGATGGAGCCGGAGGGGAGGGCTGCCGTCTTATCGGCTCTTAACCAACCATGCTATTTTGTTAGTTTTTTCGTGTTGTTTGTAACTTGTTTTGTGCATAATGTTGCTGCTACCGTCTCTTATGACCGAAAAGAGCTTCTGGACATCAGAACTGCGATTGCTCACCTCAAACTGGACGAAGAGTTCTTCTTCAATGAGTCGGACGGGAGGGATATACTACTACAGACACCCGACCAGGCCCAGATCCCCGTTATTCGCTGGAGAAGGAAACAGAGATTTTGTGGAAAAAGATCAGGGTGCCTTGCGAGGATCAGGCGACGAGTGGCTAATCTGCCCTTGCCTTCCGTCCTGCTAGCTAACGATCAATCACTGGAAAATAAATGGGATGAGCTGAAATCACGTATATCTTACCAACGGGACATTAAAAACTGTAATATCTTATTTCACAGAGTCTTGGCTGAACGATGACATTAAGAACATACAGCTGGCGGGTTATACACTCCATCGGCAGGACAGAACAGCAGCCTCTGGTAAGACCCGGGGCGGAGGCCTATGCATATATGTGAACAACAGCTGGTGCACGATATCTAAGGAAGTCTCAAGGTTTTGCTCGCCTGAGGCAGAGTATCTCATGATAAGCTGTAGACCACACTATCTACCTAGAGAGTTTTTATCTGTATTTTTCATAGCTGTCTACACAACACCACAGACCGATGCTGGCACTAAAACTGCGCTCAATGAGCTGGATACCGCTGTTAGCAAACAGGAAAACACTCATCCAGAGGCGGCGCTCCTAGTGGCCGGGGATTTTAATGCAGGGAAACTTAAATCAGCATGTTAACTGTGCAACCAGAAGAAAGACAATTCTAGACCACCTTTACTGCACACACAGAGACACGTACAAAGCTCTCCCTCGCCCTCCATTTGGCAAATCTGACCATAATTCTTTCCTCCTGATTCCTGCTTACAAGCAAAAATTAAAGCAGGACGCACCAGTGACTCGGTCTATAAAAAGTGGTCAGATGAAGCCAATGCTAAACTACAGGACTGCTTTGCTAGCACAGACTGGAATATGTTCCGGGATTCTTCCGATGGCATTGAGGAGTACACCACATCAGTCACTGGCTTCATCAATAAGTGCATCGAGGACGTCATCCCCACAGTGACTGTACGTACATACCCCAACCAGAAGCCATGGATTACAGGCAACATTCGCACTGAGCTAAAGGGTTGAGCTGCCGCTTTCAAGGAGCGGGACTCTAATCCGGAAGCTTATAAGAAATCCCTCTATGCCCTCCGACACACCATCAAACAGGCAAAGCATCAATACAGGACTAAGATCCAATCGTACTACACCGGCTCCGATGCTCGTTGGATGTGGCAGAGCTTGCAAACTATTAAAGACTACAAAGAGAAGCACAGCTGAGAGCTGCCCAGTGACACGAGCCTACCAGACAAGCTAAATAACTTCTATAATCGCTTCGAGGCAAGTAACACTGAAACATGCACGAGAGCATCAGCTGTTCCGGACGACTGTGTGATCACGCTCTCCGCAGCCGATGTGAGTAAGACCTTTAAACAGATAAACATTCACAAGGCCGCAGGGCCAGACGGATTACCAGGACGTGTACTCCGAGCATGCGCTGACCAACTGGCAAGTGTCTTCACTGACATTTTCAACCTCTCCCTGTCTGAGTCTGTAATACCAACATGTTTCAAGCAGGCCACCATAGTCCCTGTGCCCAAGAACACTAAAGTAACCTGCCTAAATGACTACCGACCTGTAGCACTCACGTCTATATCCATGAACTGCTTTGAATTGCTGGTCATGGCTCACATCAACACCATTATCCCAGAAACCCTAGACCTACTCCAATTTGCATACCGCACCAACAGATGATGCGATCTCTATTGCACTCCACACTGCCCTTTCACACCTGGACAAAAGGAACACCTATGTGAGAATGCTATTCATTGACTACAGCTCAGCATTCAACACCATAATGCCCTCAAAGCTCATCACTAAACTAAGGACCCTGGGACTAAACACCTCTCTCTGCAACTGGATCCTGGACGTCCTGATGGGCCACCCCCAGATGGTAAGGGAAGGTAACAACACATCCGCCACGCTGATCCTCAACACGGGGGCCCCTCAGGGGTGCGTGCTCAGCCCCCTCCTGTACTCCCTGTTCACTCATGACTGCACAGCCAGGCACGACTCCAACACAATCATTAAGTTTGCTGATGACACAACAGTGGTAGGCCTGATCACCGACAATGATGAGACAGCCTATAGGGAGGAGGTCAGAGATCTGACCATGTGTGCAAGGACAACAACCTCTCCCTCAACGTGATCACTACAAAGGAGATGATTGTGTACTACAGGAAAAGGAGGACCGAGCACGCTCCCATTCTTATAGACAGGGCTATAGTGGAGCAGATTTAGAGCCCCAAGTTCCTTGGTGTCCACATCAACAACAAACTAGAATGGTCCAAACACACCAAGACAGTCGTGAAGAGGGCACGACAAAACCTATTCCCCTTTAGGAGACTGAAAAGATTTGGAATGGGTCCTCAGATTCTCAAAAGGTTTTACAGCTGCACCATCGAGAGCATCCTGACGGGTTGCATCACTGCCTGGTATGGCAACTGCTCGGCCTCCGACCACAAGGCACTACAGAGGGTAGTGCGTACAGCCCAGTACATCACCGATAGCCAAGCTTCCAGCCATCCAGGACCTCTATACCAGGCGGTGTCAGAGGAAGGCCCTAAAAATTGTCAGACTCCAGCCACCCTAGTCATAGACTGTTCTCTCTGCTACCGCACGCAAGCGGTACGGGAGCGTCAAGTCTAGGTCCAAGAGGCTCCTAAATAGCTTCTACCCCCAAGCCATAAGACTCCTGAACAGCTAATCAAATTGCTACCCGGACTATTTGCATTTCCCCCTCCCCCTCCCCCCAGAAAGCTGCTGCTACTCTCTGTTATTATCTTCCCTACATGTACATATTACCTAAATTACCTCGACACCGGTGCTCCTGCACATTGACATTGACATTGACTCTGTACCGGTACCCCCTGTATAATGCTCTTTAATTATTTGTTTTTCTTATCTCTTACTTTTTTAAAGGTATTTTCTTAAAACTGCATAATGTTGCTAATGGCTTGTAAGTAAGCATTTCACTGTAAGGTCTACCTGTTGTATTCGGCGCATGTGACAAATACAATTTGATTTGATTAGTATTTGTCTTTGGAAGTGGTTCATATTTCATGAATAAGCGGTACATTGCATGTGTTTTCCAGTCACTGGTCACAGTGGAGGTCATTATGCGCTTGACAGTTACCAGTATGCATTCTCAGTCTATATGCAAAAGGATTGGACTCTTCTTAGCTGTCGAATCCCAGAATATGTGCTCTCTTAACTCTGACTTGAATATAGACAAGACCTTAGACAGTATAGATCTCTACCAGCTTCAGCATCAGAGGTCAAACCTGTCTCTGCACTGGAGTTTAGGTGCAGCTGGGAGACTCTTACAGAACAGTTTTTTCTTTAGCTGGATGAAAATCTTTCTGTGGTCCATCATCACCTGGCTATTGTAATCTTATTAATGGTATTATTCATATATTTTGCAGTATTAGGAAAGGGTTGTTCCATTCATTAGATTCCCCCTTTCTCATGTTGGTGTTTAGTAAATCATCTGTTTTTTCTCACCCCAAGGTTGGGGAGATTTGGTGCTTTCTCTCCGGTGAATTCTTCTTACGATAGCGGCAGTGCTCAGGACTGATAAAACGGTCAGTCTCACCTAAAAATAGCCACCTTCGACTGCGTAGCCCCAGTGTCAGTGACCGCCGGCTGTGCTTAGCAAAGTCAGTGCCGTCATTGCAGTTCATCGGAGCGGGGTGTCAACAAAAATAGGATTAACCCTTTTAACACGATTCTCTCCTGGACACTTCAATTTCCTCCTGTTATTGTCTCATAGTGTGCCAACTGGCCCAATGGAGAACTGTCTTGCACAACGGCTATGCAATGTGTGTGTGTGTGTGTGTGTGTCTGTGTGTGTGTGTGTGTGTGTGTGTGCGCCTGCGTGCGTGCGTGGTGTCTTGAAAATGTATGGCTGTGTTGTCCTTCTAATAGACTATCCTGCTTCATTTTCACTCATCAACTGCCTGACAGAAGAGGCCTAAGGGTTAATGGATTCCCGCCACTGCACACACCAACAGACATAAACACACACACACACACACACACACACACACACACACACACACACACACACACACACACACACACACACACACACACACACACACACACACACACACACACACAGTCAAGCCAACTGTTCACTGTCCCCTTAGTACAGTAGTGACACCCCTAGGACGGGTTAGAGTATCCAGTGGCCGGTGGTCAAATTGATGCAGGCAGTGTGTGCTGCTTGTGGCTAATGTGACATGGGGCCGCATCCTCAGGCAAATTGCGAATCAGCACTTCTGACGAGGATTCCTCATCCTCACACAAAACAGCAACTCACAAGAACTAGGTAAGGGAGAGAAAAAAACACAAAACAAGGACATGAATTATTCAAGAGGGGAACTGCTTTTCATATTCATAAATAGATCAACATCAGTCATTCAATCAGCCAGAGTCACATTTACAGTGGGAATGATTGTGCTGCTGCTCTCTGGGAAGGATGAACAGGAACACCACACATTGTTGTTCTACTGTCCTCATTCAGTCTGACGCCACACACACACTGCTCCTCATTCAGTCTGACGCCACACACACACTGCTCCTCATTCAGTCTGACGCCACACACACACTGCTCCTCATTCAGTCTGACGCCACACACACACTGCTCCTCATTCAGTCTGACGCCACACACACACTGCTCCTCATTCAGTCTGACGCCACACACACACTGCTCCTCATTCAGTCTGACGCCACACACACACTGCTCCTCATTCAGTCTGACGCCACACACACACTGCTCCTCATTCAGTCTGACGCCATGCCGAATGAAGAGGAAACACACAACACACACTGCTCCTCATTCAGTCTGACGCCACACACACACTGCTCCTCATTCAGTCTGACGCCATGCCGAATGAAGAGGAACACACACACACTGCTCCTCATTCAGTCTGACGCCATGCCGAATGAAGAGGAACACACACACACACACTGTCCTCATTCAGTCTGACGCCATGCCGAATGAAGAGGAACACACACACACTGCTCCTCATTCAGTCTGACGCCACACACACACTGTCCTCATTCAGTCTGACGCCATGCCGAATGAAGAGGAACACACACACACACACACACACACACTGTGCCTCATTCAGTCTGACGCCATGCCGAATGAAGAGGAACACACAAACACACACACACACTGCTCCTCATTGCTGTCTCTGTCTGCAAGGCTAGAGCACCTGACAGACAACCTACCTGGATGCCATGCCATCACTCTCCCAGCATGTCTGCCAACAGGTAGAGACGGCACCCCGCGGGCAACGCACGTACACACACAAACAAACCGGCTGTAGATCCTTTATGCCTTTTCAACATGTTCATATTGGGTGATAGGAGTGTGTGTGAGTACGTGCAGTGCTCTAGTCCTCCGTGGGTGATTTCAGAGCCCCAGTGTGACGGTGACACCAGGCTGGGCTAGTGTGGCCCCAGGTAGCTATCTCCAGGACAGGGTGGCGAGTGGGAGAGAGGTTTATCTTGTAGCAGGAGGCACTCTGAGGGTAAAAACATGGGTCTGCAGTCCTTGGTCTCTTCCCAGGAGAGCAGACGGTGTGGACCGTACCTCTGTCTCTGTAGACGAGCAGGCATGGAAATGTCACGGTCTGTCGTCATGACAGTGAGCAGTCCCTCCCCAGCACTATAACAACTCAGGTGTAAGCTATGCAACCGGGGTCATTTCCCCTCTCTCTCCCTATCTATCGCTCCCTCCTTCTCTGGATCGCTCTCTCTCTCCTCCCTCAAACTCTCCCTCTCTCTATCGCTCCCTCCCTCTCTCTATGGCTCTCTCCCTAGCATCCTTCTCCTCCCCCTCTCTCCCTACACCGCAGCAGCGTACCTCTGCCTGCACTGATATCACCATGAAGGACACTGCCTTTTGTTTTATACAGGGAAAAGCTATCAATCCACAAGTCAGTGCTTTCAGACAGACATAGAGATAGGGATTTTGTGCCTTTGCGATGTTCGTCCACCACCCTGCCCTGCCCTGCGCTCGCTGCTCAGTCTATCTATATTTATAGAACAATGTTCCTCTATGTCAGGATCCCAATGCATAATGAAACACAGTAAATGGATCCCTGCTATGTTTAGGTGGGCTGACCTCCATTAGAAGGCAATAGCAAGCGTGAAAAGTAAAAAGAGCACGCACACACACACACATATATACACACACACACATACACAGAGAGAGAGACACAACTCACACACATTTACACAGAACCAAATGTGTGTCCTTGATTCTTGAATAGAAATACCAAAACATACATTATATGACCAAAAGTATGTGGATACCTGCTCGTCAAACATCTCATTCCAAAATCCTGAGCATTAATATGGAGTTGGTCTCCCCTTTGCTGCCATAACAGCCTCCATTCTTCTAGGAAGGCTTTCCACTGGATGTTGGAACATTGTTGCGGGGACTTGCTTCCATTCAGCCACAAGAGCATTAGTGAGGTCGGGCACTGATGTTGGGCGATTAGGCCTGGCTTGCAGTCGGTATTCCAATTCATCCCAAAGGTGTTCGATGGGGTTGAGGTCAGGGCTCTGTGCAGGCCAGTCAATTTCTTCCACACTGATCTTGAAAAAATAACATTTCTGTATGGACCTCGCTTTGTGCACGGGGGCACTGTCATGCTGAAACAGGAAGGGACCTTACCCAAACTGTTGCCACAAAGTTGGAAGCACAAAATCGCCTGTAATTGTATGCTGTAGCGTTAAGATTTCCCTTCACTGGATGTAAGGGGCCTAGCCAGAACCATGAAAAACAGCCCTAGACCATTATTCCTCCTCCACCAAACTTTACAGTTGGGACTATGCATTCGGGCAGGTAGCGTTCTCCTGGCATCCGCCAAACCCAGATTTGTCCCTTGGACTGCCAGATGGTGAAGCGTGATTCATCACTACAGAGAACGCGTTTCCACTGCTCCAGAGTCCAATGGCGCCGAGCTTTACACCACTCCAGCTGATGCTTGGCATTGCACATGGTGATCTTAGCCTTGTGTGGGGCTGTTCGGCCATGGAAACCCATTTCATGAAGCCCCAGACAAACAGTTCTTGTGCTGACGTTGCTTTCAGAGGCAGTTTGGTACTCGGTAGTGTGTGTTGCAACTGTGGACAGAGAATTTTTATGCGCTACGCGCTTCAGCACTCGGCGGTCTTGTTCTGTGAGCTTGTGTGGCCTATCACTTTGCGGCTGAGTCGTTGTTGCTCCTTAGTATTTGTACTTCACAATAACAGTGCTTACAGTTGACATGGGCAGCTCTAGCAGGGCAGTCATTTGACGAACTGGCTTGTTGGAAAGGTGGCATCCTATGACGGTGCCACGTTGAAAGTCACAGGGCTCTTCAGTAAGGCCATTCTACTGACAATGTTTGTCTATGGAGATTGCATGGCGGTGTGCTCGATTTTATACACCTGTCAGCAATGGTGTGGCTGAAATAATTGCAAGGGGTGTTCACATACTTTTGTATATACAGTTGAAGTCGGACGGTTACATACACCTTAGCCAAATACAAATACATTTAAAACTACATTTTTCACAATTCCTGACATTTAATCCAAGTAAAAAATTCCCTGTTTTAGGTCAGTTAGGATCACCACTTTATTTTAAGAATGTGAAATGCCAGAATAATAGTAGAGAGAATGATTTATTTCAGCTTTTATTTCTTTCATCACATTCCCAGTGGGTCAGAAGTTTACATACACTCAATTAGTATTTGGTAACATTGCCTTTAAATTGTTTAACTTGGGTCAAATGTTTCGGGTAGCCTTCCACAAGCTTCCCACATTAGGTTGGGTGAATTTTGGCCCATTTTGGTGTAACTGAGTCAGCTTTGTCGGGCTCCTTGCTCGCACACATTTTTTCAGTTCTGCCCACAAATTTTCTATAGGATTGAGGTCAAGGCTTTGTGATGGCCACTCCAATACCTTGACTTTGTTGTCCTTAAGCCATTTTGCCACAACTTTGGAAGCATGTTTGGGGTCATTGTCCATTTGGAAGACCCATTTGTGACCAAGCTTTATCTTCCTGACTGATGTCTTGAGATGTTGCTTCAATATATCCACATAATTCTCCTTTCTCATGATGCCATCTATTTTGTGAAGTTCACCAGTCTCTCCTGTAGCAAAGCACCCCCACAACATGATGCTGTCACCCCCATGCTTCACGGTTGGGATGGTGTTCTTCGGCTTGCAAGCCTCCCCCTTTTTCCTCCAAACATAACGATGGTCATTATGGCAAACAGTTCTATTTTGTTTCATCAGACCAGAGGACATTGCTCCAAAAGGTACGATCTTTGTCCCCATGCGCAGTTGCAAACCGTAGTCTGGCTTTTTTATGGCGGTCTTGGAGCAGTGGCTTCTTCCTTGCTGAGCAGCCTTTCAGGTTATGTTGTTTTGGACTCGTTTTACTGTGGATATAGATACTTTTGTACCTGTTCCCTCCAGCATCTTCACAAGGTCCTTTGCTGTTGTTCTGGGATTGATTTGCACTTTTCGCACCCAAGCACATTCATCTCTAGGAGACGCGTCGCCTTCCTGAGCGGTATGACGGCTGCGTGGTCCCATGGTGTTTATACTTGCGTACTATTGTTTGTACAGATGAACGTGGTACCTTCAGGCATTTGAAAATTGCTCCCAAGGATGAACCAGACTTGTGGAGTTCTACAATTTATTTTCTGAAGTCTTGGCTGATTTCTTTTGATTTTCCCATGATGTCAAGCAAAGAGGCACTGAGTTTGAAGGTAGGCCTTGAAATACATCCACAGGTACACCTCCAATTGACTCAACTGATGTCAAATAGCCTATCAGATGCTTCTATAGCCATGAAATCATTTTCTGGAATGTTCCTAGCTGTTTAAAGGCACAGTCAACTTAGTGTATGTAAACTTCTGACCCACTGGATTTGTGATTTAGTGAATTAATCTGTCTGTTAACAATATGTGTTGTTAAGCCCGCTCTGGTCTTGGCACTTGTACTCTAGTCAACAGTTCCTAGCCTACATGATGAGATTATTATGGACAAGAGCAAGATCATTTTTATTTGTCAAACGGCAGCCAAGCATCGATCATCATGTCACCAGAATCATCAGACCATCGATATTTATTGGAAAGGAGCATCAAGATCATTGTGTACTTTCACCACCCTGTGAAGTTCATCATCATTTATTTCATCTGTAGCTTAATAAACTGCCTGGTTTCCCGAGTCGTAGTGGAAGGACAACACACCATGTCATCGCGTGACTTCAACTTTACTTCGATAAGATTGTTGTTATATCAATATTTGCGCATACAGGCATTTCTCGCATAATTAATTTTACGGACACAAAAAGATCCCACCTTGTCTAGTGTGCTTTGTTTTGTCGAAATTTGCAAAGTTTTCTGTTTCCATCAGGTCTGTCTTGAATTGTTTTTATCCAACATGTACTTTACTCGCGTAAAAATGTTGGATGGAAACCTGGTTAGTAGCTAGATTTCCATCCAATTGGCGACAGATGGTAGTGTGAATACTCTAAAGTCTGCATAAAAACAATATGCACATTTTTCTACCAGAGATGTTTCCATCAAATTGACTTGTTGCGTATAAAACGATGTGCATGATGACGTAGTGCACATAAAAATAACTTTTGCGGTGAAATTCCCATGTACTGATTCACAAACACAGTTGAAAAAGGTGTCCATGCATTTTCAACTCTACCGATGGTTTTTCCACAAAAAATTATTGCGTTATATAGCAAATGTGCCCTCTTTGGTCTTGGCACGCGCACTTTAGCCAACAGGTCACAGATAAAGTGCAGGTATAGACTACTTCATGATGAGATTATTATGGACAAAGAGACAGATTATTTTTATTTGTCAAAATGGCAGCCAAGCATTGATGATCATGTCACCAGAATAAGACCCTCAATATTTATTGGAAAGGAGCATCAAGCTCGTCACTGTGCACTTTCACCATCCGGTGAAGTTCATCATAATTTATATAATCTGTAGTTTAATAAACTGCATGCTTTCCAGAGTCGTAGTGGGAGGACCACGCAACATATCATCCTCCTAGTTGACTTACTATATCAATATTTGAGCATAAAGGCATTTCCACCTCCATTTCTTGCATAATACATTTTAACAGACACAAAAAGATCCCACCTTGTCTGGCGTGTTTTGTTTTGTCCGACCCTCGCATAAAAAGGTTGGATGGAAACCTGGTTGTTTGTTCCACAATATTTTCATCGTGGGTCACGACCTTCATCACCACGGTTGTGAATCTCTGACATTGAGGAGACCTAGAGACATGACGTATCGGGGGACAGACACATGGTTGATGTCTGTAGTAGGCTATAGTATGTACAGTACATGACCAGAGGCTTGGGAAGGCTGTTGACCACAAATACCCCATTTCTTCATCCAAGGTGTGTGTCCCCTCTCTTGGCCCCAGGCCCTCCCAGGGGATCCTGACAGTAGCTTGCATACCCCTCCATCCCTCTCTCTGAGACCCTTAAGCATGTGGAGGAGCCCTCCTTCCCTGCCTCTCCACAGCCTCCCCCGGTCTCTTCTCAGCCTCCTCGCTATCTCTCTGTCCAAACAGACAAGACAGTCTGCCAGCTGGGCTTTTTCTACTTCCTGATGTCTCTGTTTGTTTCTTCACGGCAGTCAAGTCCTCTGAGGTCACCATGAAACTGGCAGAAAAGTGGCGAGGACAATGAGCAGGTGTTGGTACAAAAATAAATGGATATATTAGCACATAGTGATTGCAGCGGCATTAAGGGCTATTGGTGCACCTCCAGCCTGTCAGCAAGCTGTTTTGTGTTCATGATGTCAACTCACATACTTCTTCCTGACATGGGGAATACGAAGAGTAAATGTCATTACCCGTGTACATGTTATTTCCTTTGAAGTTTTGTCTTGTCCTCTTGGGCTTTAAATCTTAACATGAGCAAACACAGTGGCAGAAACGTCTTTCTAAATATAACTCCGCTTGACAAGAAACTGAAACCGTGGATACCCTTTTACTTTGAAGAATTCCAATTACTGTCACTGTTTCGTGTGGCAGTGTGTAAGCGAGAGGGGGTTTAGTGTGTGTCAGTGTGTGCGTGCGTGCGTGTGTGGGAGAGTGTGTGTGTGTGTGTGTGTGCACGCGTATGTGTGCGTGTGTGTGTGTATTTATGTTTTTTGTAAACCATAATCCATGGCACAATGCGGCTCAACTGTCTTAGACAGCTGTGTGTGTAATATCCCTGTAATTAATGTTTATTTCAAAGTAATGTGTCCACAGACAGGCAGCACAGTGATCTCAGAGGCAATTGGAATGTTCATCTGAGAGGCATCACAGCAAAGCAACCATCAACATTGTGAATAGTATATTTTTCATTTCTTCTGGGTCTCTGCTTTAAATTGGTTTTGCTCTGAGATGGATTTTTATGGGGCCAGTTAAACTTGAGTGGTTAAATCAT
This sequence comes from Salvelinus alpinus, assembly GCF_045679555.1. Lineage (NCBI taxonomy): Eukaryota > Metazoa > Chordata > Actinopteri > Salmoniformes > Salmonidae > Salvelinus > Salvelinus alpinus. The sequence goes on from NC_092090.1 coordinate 35,137,830, forward strand.
CCTGCCCTACCCACAAGAACCAGTTCACAATCCGGGACGCGCTCCCTCGGTGCCATCTATAGAGCACCAAGGATACTGTATATCATCATTTATACAACACAACCAATCTGGATTCAATTACAAAGCGGACAGAGAGTGTAATTTATAAACTGTGCCACTGGGAAGATGGACAAGGTCACGCCACACTTTGTAATCAACATTTAACCCTCGTTGACCTTTTTAAATGTGTGCCCAGCAACCACAGACTAGGAGGCTGTATGTGTGGGCCATTTCTCCTTCATGAGAGCCGCAGTAGGATAACATGTGAACACGTTGTGACAGCCATGAGTCACACAGGTTCAAATTTGCTGTATCGTGGATTTAACAGTTAGTTTAATTACATATTTTATATAAAAAAATGTAAAGGCCTTCGAGACAGGATTTAGTGGTGGGTCAAGACACATGGCCATAGTGTACACAATCCTAAACCACGTTCATTATTGAAAGTTCTGCTTTTCTTTTCTTAAGTTCTGCTTTTCTGATGTATCAAATACTTATGTGATGCAATAAAATGCAAATGAATTACTTAAAAATCATACAATGTGATTTTCTGGATTTTTTTTTTAGATTCCGTCTCTCACAGTTGAAGTGTACCTATGATAGAAATTACAGACCTCTACATGCTTTGTAAGTAGGAAAACCTGCAAAATCGGCAGTGTATCAAATACTTGTTCTCCCCACTGTAGCTGCTGTAGCTTACAGTATGTACATTTAATGTGATCAGTGGTAGCGGTACTTCTCAGGGAGAGGTAGCTGTTGATCTTCTTTTCTCCTAAATCCTCTCGCCCCAATTCCTGTCTCTCCCAGGTGCTGCTGGAGTTGACTATACTGCTACTGATAGTGGGAAACCCGATCAACATCCCTATGTGGTTCCTCCTGTTCTCTCCCAGGTTTTAAGCCGTCTGTGGTTCCTCATGTTCTCTCTCAGGTTCTTAGCTCTCTGTGGTTCCTCATGTTCTCTCTCAGGTTCTTAGCTCTCTGTGGTTCCTCATGTTCTCTCTCAGGTTCTTAGCTCTGTGGTTCCTCATGTTCTCTCTCAGGTTCTTAGCTCTCTGTGGTTCCTCATGTTCTCTCTCAGGTTCTTAGCTCTCTGTGGTTCCTCATGTTCTCTCTCAGGTTCTTAGCTCTCTGTGGTTCCTCATGTTCTCTTTCAGGTTCTTAGCTCTCTGTGGTTCCTCATGTTCTCTCTCAGGCTCTAAGCTATCTGTGGTTCCTCATGTTCTCTCTCAGGTTCTTAGCTCTCTGTGGTTCCTCATGTTCTCTCTCAGGCTCTAAACTCTCTGTGGTTCCTCATGTTCTCTCTCAGGTTCTTAGCTCTCTGTGGTTCCTCCTGTTCTCTCCCAGGCTCTAAGCTGTCTGTGGTTCCTCATGTTCTCTCCCAGGTTCTAAGCTCTCTGTGGTTCCTCCTGTTCTAGGTTCTACTGGGACCTGACCATGCTGCTGCTGATGGTGGGGAACCTGATCGTCATCCCGGTGGGCATCACCTTCTTCAAAGACGAACACACGCCCCCCTGGATCATCTTCAACGTGATCTCAGACACCTTCTTCCTCATGGACCTGGTGCTCAACTTCCGCACTGGCATCGTCAAGGAGGACAACACCGAGATCATCCTGGACCCACAACAGATCAAGATCAAGTACCTGAGGAGCTGGTTCGTGGTGGACTTCATCTCCTCCATACCTGTGGACTACATCTTCCTCATCGTGGAGACGCGCATCGACTCAGACTTCTACAAGACGGCCCGGGCGCTGAGGATCGTCCGCTTCACCAAGATCCTCAGCCTGCTCAGACTGCTCAGGCTGTCCAGGCTCATCAGATACATCCACCAGTGGGAGGAGGTAGGGTGCCGTAGGAGGGTGTGTTCGTACATCAAATCAAATCAAATGTTATTGGTCACATACACATGTTTAGCAGATGTTATTGCGGGTGTAGCGAAATGCTTGTGTTTCTAGCTCCGACAGTGCAGTGATATCTAACAATTTCACAACATATACCCAATACACACAAATCTAAGTAAAGGAATGGAATTAAGAATATCTAAGTATATTGACGAGCAATGTCAGAGCGGCATAGTCTAAGATACTGTAGAATATAATAGAATAGAATACAGTATATACATATGAGATGAGAAATGCAAAATATGTAAACATTATTAAAGTGACTAGGGTTCCATTTATTGAAGTGGCCAGTGATTTCAAGTCTATGTATAGGGCAGCAGCCTCTAATGTGCTAGTGATGGCTATTTAACAGTCTGATGGCCTTGAGATAGAAGCTGTTTTTCAGTCTCTCGGTCCCAGCTTTGATGCACCTGTACTGACCTCGCCTTCTGGATGATAGCGGGGTGAACAGGCAGTGGCTCAGCTGGTTGTTATCCTTGATGATCTTTTTGGCCTTCCTGTGACATCGGGTGCTGTAGGTGTCCTGGAGGGCAGGCAGTTTGCCCCCGGTGATGCGTTGGTTAGACCGCACCACCCTCTAGAGAGCCCTGCGGTTGCGGACAGTACAGTTGCCGTACCAGGCGGTGATACAGCCCGACAAGATGCTCTCAATTGTGCATCTGTAAAAGTTTGTGAGGGTTTTAGGAACATACATCCGTGTGAGAAAGGCGAGATTATTATAATCCATAGTATATCTACCAAACACAGAATACCTACACATGAACACAGACCATCTTTACTACAGTTGACTGTCCTCTATAGAGTATAGCTCCTCGGAGAGAGATAACGTTGTTTACTGAGATCCATAATGTATTACCTTTCCCCTGGGGTTGGGCTAGAGGAAGCTACTCTAGCTAGCTGTGTCTGATTAGATCCACTAGTGAGGCAAGGTGAAGAGGCTTTTTGCTTTACCTCATCCACCAGTGAGATGATGAAGAGAGAAACGTTGATTACTGTTCTGTGCAGAAGCAGTCTGTCTACCAGTCTGACGAAGGGAGTCTAGAGAGAGAGAGCCTCTGCTGCTGCTGAAATACAGGGATGATTATAATTGCCGTAATAATTAGAAATGTTCCCGTCCCTCCCTGGGTGTATCCTTGAGCACTGTCCCAGAAGTAAGAGGTGCAAAGTGAAGCAGCAGAGCCCAGCAGGAGATGCATTCAGTCTGTCTGTCTGTCAGTCAGTCAGTCAGGAGACAGAGACACTCCTCCACCACCAAGAAAGCAGGGCGCACACAGACCCAGGCACCGCCACAGTGAATTTACATACCAGCCAAAAGATGGGGCTCCCTGCCCAACCTCTGTCCTTGTAGCTCTAGCATCTACAATAGTTGTGTGTTTGTCTAAACTGCACATTTGGGGGGGAAAAAGGTGCTATCTAGAACCTAAAATAATTATTTGGCTGCCCCCATAGGATAACCCTTTTTGGTTCTAAGTAGAACTATTTGGGGTTCCATGTAGAACCCTATCGGGAAAGGTTTCTACATGGAACCTAATAGGGTTCTGCCTGGAACCCAAAAGGGTTCTTCAAAGGGTTCTCCTTTGGGGAGAGCTGAATAATCCTTTTAGGTTCCAGATAGCATCTAGTGTGGAGTATTGTTTATTTAATATTGCAGAGAGATTGTGGCTTCTATCAATGTAATTGTTTACATAATTTCCAATCCACAATACTTTTTTTTGTAAATATATTATTTTAATTATATATATATAATATATTTTCCTTTATTATTTTCCCTAACCCTACCACCCCTTCCTAATTGGAGTAAACTAATGGACAACAACACTTAGGCTTCACCTTCCAGCTTATACATACTACAGTATATACATTTTACTGACACAGTAAAATTTGTTTTTAGTCTTGTTTGTTTTTAGTCTCATCCTTCATTGTTTGTACCATTGAAATGTTTGTCAGGACAGGTTCCCTCTCCTTCTCTCTTCTACAGTACCACTTAGACAGAATGATTGTGTCCACCCCTATAATGTATTTTGATCCTGGCTCTATTCAGCTCTCAAAACCAACTGAGGCGCTCTCTTTCACAGTTGTTGTAAAATGCCTTCAAATCCCTGCTGGGTGTTTTCACCTGAGAGTTTTACTCTGCATGACCAATGGGGGAGTTTGAATAGCTGGCTGATTGCCAAACAGACCACAACACTAAACCACACCATACCCAGGGGGTTTTAAAAGGGGCCTTTCAACCACATCCACAGACAGTTTGAGGCTGTACCACTCAGGTTGTCAAGTATACATCAAAGAGGCAGCATTGCTAGTAAATGAATCTCATCACCATCAAACCCATTTGTCTTTATGTCTTACTGGGAACTGGGGCTGATATGAGGGGCTAGCCAATCACAGAAGCAGATTCTATACAGTATGCGTGTGTGTGTGCGCGAGGCGTGCTGATCGGCGCTGGGTAGGCAGGCTCTGCTAAAGGCCACACTACAGTGGTAACCTCACAGAAATGTCATCTGTCATCTCCGAATAACTTGTCGACCACATCTCACCACCTGAATGACTTTTTGACTTTTTCGCGACATTTCAAATTACATCATATTTTTAAAACTGCGTCACCATTTGAGCTTTTCGAATAATATATCTTCTTAAATTGCTGGAATTCATAGCTGAACTATTCATATCTATTGGTAGCTGAAGAGCAATCCACAGCGCCATAGAAAATACAGTACTTCCTGTTTTAACTTGCAAGGTCTTTGATGTTGTTGACTCCGCTCTTTCCCCAGCACAGCGACATTGCTCGTTGCTCTGTCATAGTTGGTCCTGGAGACGTCTGATGCCCTCTGACCTGCTGAGTGAAGAAAGGCTTCATGTTCTCACCTGTCATAGTGAACGGAAGATAAATGCCTCCGCAAGACAGCACCCAGGAGCAACTGTGTCACGATCGTTAGAATGATTGGACCAAGGCGCAGCGTGCGTAGAGTTCCACATGTTTTAATCAAAGAAACTCACCAAAACAAATACAGAAAACGAACCGTGTAGAAATTGCAGTGTTAACAGGCACTACACAAAAACAAGATCCCACAAAGCACAATGGGGAAAATGGCTGCCTAAATATGATCCCCAATCAGAGACAACAATAAACAGCTGCCTCTGATTGGGAACCATACCAGGCCAACATAGATATATATAATCACCTAGATAACCCACCCTAGTCACACCCCGACCTAACCAACATAGAGAATAAAAAGCTCTCTATGGTCAGGGCGTGACACACTGTCACAGTCAACAGAACAGCTCAGCCCCTAGTCTCCTCTAATTACAGCTGATATTCTAACATCCAGGCCCACACACACCCAGACATTAAGGGTTACATGAATCCCCTGGCTGTGGAGATGTCATGTGCTTTATTTTCTGTGTGTGCGTGTACCTGTGTGCTTACATGACTTGCTACTGTAACATGTGTTTAGGGGCAGATTCTCAAGTCTTGATTGGTGCCCGTAGTCAACTATGACACTTTTTTGCATGGCACAAAGGACTTCCCATCCTATCAAATCAGCATCACAAGTTTTAAACAGCTATCTGTTAAACCACACAACATTAACTAACCAATAATAAACCCTTACAGAATAAAAACATTGATCAAAGATTCCATTCCAAGACGTAATAGCCGAGAGGGCTTAGTGAACTACAGTGTTTACAGCTTACAAACAGGCGGTGGTTGATGGTTGTGGTGGTTGTGGTGGTTGTGGGGGGGGGGAATAACGCTGTCATAGATAATGATATTCTAAGTGGTGTGCAGATATCCATCATATCAAAGAGAGGAGGCTGCAATCAGTGCCATGGCATCTCTCCTGTCTGTCCTCCTATCCCCAAATCTCCTGTCTGTCCTCCTATCCCCATCTCTCCTGTCTGTCCTCCTATCCCCATCTCTCCTGTCTGTCCTCCTATCCCCATCTCTCCTGTCTGTCCTCCTATCCCCATCTCTCCTGTCTGTCCTCCTATCCCCATCTCTCCTGTCTGTCCTCCTGTCCCCATCTCTCCTGTCTGTCCTCCTGTCCCCATCTCTCCTGTCTGTCCTCCTATCCCCATCTCTCCTGTCTGTCCTCCTATCCCCATCTCTCCTGTCTGTCCTCCTATCCCCATCTCTCCCTGTCTAGACAGCTGGGCTGTACTCATTGTCATATTTCATTGGGATAAAAATAAGACGCTGGCCGAATATCCTCCTCATCAGAGTTGTCTCCTGTAGACAAACCCAGTGACTTGAATTAAATTAGTCAACATGTTATTAAATCAAACTCAAACGAATGCACTAATGACTAATTTGTGAGAGTGGCTCCCATGCCAGATGTCTTCAACATCACCATCCCCCCGCTTGCTGCTTTTAGCAGGGATGCAGAGGCATTTGGGGCCGTGATGAGGAAATAGTTTAAACGGCAAAATTGTCAACGGCCTAATGTGTAAAGAATACAAAAGCCAAAGCATCAAGCCCCAGAATTTTATCTCAGTCAGCACTTAGCTGCACTTCATTTAGCAGAAAGAGAGAAAGAACATCCTTAAATACTTTTCCGACTTAGAGTTAACAAGAATAACATACGTGGGCGGCGGTGGATTGTTTTCAACATGGCAGACAATTCCGCAGTGTTTTGAACTTGGTGTCAGGAGCTTTTGGAGCACTACCATCTGTGTCTGTTTAGTGCATGGAGGCAGGGAGTCCATCTCTATTAATATTGGCATCTGGGATTGTTAAGATGGATGGCTTTTCTGCCCAACTGGCTGTGTGCAGGACGGAGGGGGGGGGGGATGATGATCCGATATGCCACAGAAAGAAATCCCAAGGTGCTTTGATAAGAGTGAGCCACGTGGTTGCCAGGCATGCAGGCACGCCGCGAGGGAGGGAGGGAGCGCACTTCCATTCATTTTCCACCCAATAAATCTGCACACACAGAATATGCAAATAACGCAAATCAGCCAATCAGTCCGCCACTTGGTGACCCGTACCTTGACCAAGGACTGCTGTTTCACTGATAAGAAAGAAGAAAAGGTTTAATGGGTTATTATTGAGTGCACAATGAGGCTTGCCAGCAAGAGTGACAGGTCCTCAAGACTGTCTGTGAATGTGCCTTGTGTGATATTAATACCCGCAGCAGGGCCCCTTAGAAGACTTCTACATTAAAATGTGTAATCCGGCACACACCCATCGATGCTTCTCGGTAGGAAGCTGAATGAAAGCATTCTCTGGCTTCCTCAAAAGCCCTCCAGGCCAAGGCTTGTATAGACAGCTGATGAAAGAGTGCCCCATGTGGTTCTTTCTCTCTGTCGCCCCCATTTCTTTATCTACACAACTCCCTTGTCTACCATTACAGTGTGGATGAGGGTCTGGCATTTTGTCAGGGCGTTTTACTGTGCAGCCCATGTTGTCCTTTTATACTGAATTCCAGCCCAATGTTGAACTAAAATCAGAAAAGGGGGGTGGGTGGCAATATGACAGTGGCATCAGTGAAACAACAGGAATGAGAGATTCTTCTTGGACTTGGTGGAGACACATGATGCCAGGCATTCATCATCATTAGCAGCCTGGACGGCAAACACCAGATGCCGCAGCATAGCATTACATTGGCTGTGTCTCACCCACAGACGTATGCAGCTATTCTCTTTCTCTCTCTCTCACCTGGACCACACTCTTCTCTCCCTCCATCTGTCTGAGATGACTCTGCAGCTGTGACTGCCTGTGTGTCCCAGATAGCTTCCTGACACGATCAGGTGTCTCCCTATTGATCAAGTGGATGTCTTGTCTGGGCATGTCTGTCTTTCTGGACTGGGTCCTTGTTTTTTCACTGTAATGTCTCGGACAATTGAACTTTCTTTAAATCTAAAATAAACAAAACGCAAATGATCCTTCCACATTTACGATTTGTGTAGAAGACAACGATGATGTACATGTGAATATATGAAACTGTATAGTTTTGTATTAATTATTGTGTAATGCAATGTGCATTAGAAGTAATCTTGACCACAACACAGACACATAACAGTTCGATATGACATTAGTTCTGTTGAAAACATTCCCTAGCTATTAACCGTAAAAATGTAAGGGAAATTTAAGGTCACCTAGGTGGTAAAAGCCTTGGTTTCAAACAGAGTAGAGCTCGTCCATAGCTCTCTCCATTGAGAGCACTGATGAGGTTAGGTGTTAGAGTAACATGGCTGCCAACGAACCCCTGCCCTTAAGATACCTTTGTAGATTGTCTGGGGGGCCCTCATCATTCATGGCTCTGTTGTTTAGCCAGATAGTCATGCACAGCCAGGCTTATTGTATGTCCCTATCAATTAAAACAAAGAGGCCAGCCATCCATCATCCCTTTAATGTGCTGTACTCTACAATGCAGTGTGTGTGTGTGTGTGTGCGCGTGTGCGTGTGCGCGTCTGTGTGTGGCTAAGCTGCGTGTTGTGACATGCCAGCAGCCTCAAATGACTTTAAAAGCAAATGACAGTGAGTGTATGGTGTGTACAGCCCCAGCCCCTCCCCTGTAAATGTCTAATTAACACTTGGCAATTAAAGTTTTTAGTAAAAGACTGTCAAATCACCAGGAATTCAGCTGAAAAGACATATGTGAACGTATTAAATGATTTGAGAGAGAGAGATACATGACTTCTCCTCCTTCTTTAGCCTCATAATAAATAATAAGCTTAAATAACTCTATATTGGAATAGTTTTGTCCTCCATTTAGTGGGAATGGGAATATTTTGGGGGTAATTGAGTTAAGGCTGAGAGAAGATATAGGCTAGGAAGATATATAGCTAGGAATCACCACCCCCCACTGAAATGCACTATTTAAAGCCACTGCTCTCTTTCTCTGTCTCATTTGCCAGTACTATCTGGAGATTTGCATTGCATTATTCTGAACAAGTCAGGAGAGCTTTATTCTCCATTCAGTACAGAAGTTCAAAAAGTATTTTAAGGGCACATCCCACTGGGCACAAACGTCAATTCAACGTCTATTCCACGTTGGTTCAACGTCATTTCATTGAAATGACGTGAAAAGAACATTGATTCAACCAGTGTGTGCCGAGTGGGATGGAACTTCTACAGGTACAAAGATTTGACAGTAGTGTTTTCTTTGTAGAGTACTAGTAGTCTTGGACAGGTATTAGCATCTCACCTATGTAGCTGCCCTATTCAAATAGAGCAATATATATAGAATAAGCGACCTTCTTAGCTCTATCAGCTTGACACTTCATGTTGACTAGCTCCATGACTATTGTAATATCGGCATGTAAATGACATAAGATGCTCGGACGGGAAATGTGAACGGATAATTAATTCAATGTTTTGCTGTTTGACCGAGATCCTGTGGGCTTGAACAATGTATGTTTTATATCATCCATTTTTAATGGGCAGGCAATGTCTACATTTAAATACATTACAAACACATCCACTGTATCGGAGAGTTCACACTTTTACAAATGAAATAATCTCAATCTCAAGTGTGAGGCTGGATTGGATAGTTTATGATTTATTAATTTGACACACATGGGGATTTTGACAGCTCTTTAATGTTATGGAATGTCATTTAGTTCCAGCTGGAGAATCAACATCACAATATATTGCCTCGTATCAGCTACCATAACCATTATTGTGTTTGGAAAGCGAGTGGGCTCTTTAAAAACCAATATCTCCTCCTTGTGTTTGGAGTGGAGCACAGCTGTGGAGAGGAGAGAGGGAGAGGAGGTGAAGAAGAAGAAGCGAGTGGGTTGGTAGATTACGTGAGAAGGACGCAGCCGGGTGAATGACTCGGCTCAGATGATGTAAATACGCACCGGACTAAACACTTTGAACAAGAGCCCAGAGCTGTAGCTGTAATGTCTCCACCATGCACTCACCCTGGAGCCTGGCAGCCTGACGCTTCCCTCTTTACCCAGCAGAAGCAAGTCTTCTTGGGGACGTTTTTTGCTCTCCCCTTTCCGGCTGGCCCCTCTGACGGAGGTGATCTGATGTGATGGCCCAGAGTCCACACGATCCCATAGAGGCCCGTCACACAGCCTGTCTCAGTACTAGTCCCTGGTCCCTGTCTGTTGTTTCCACACAGCCACTCTGATAGAAACAACGAAGCGTCAGATCAACAAGCACTGGGCTTTAGGAGGCAACCGGAGACATCTAGCCTGGGTCAGGAGGAATGGTGGAGAGCGACTGCCTGTGTGTGGCTGTGGCAGTGTGTGGCTGGCTTCTCTTCTCCCCTCTTCCCACCATTTGCCAACAAAGATGAGAGCGATCCCTCTCTCAGCCTTAAGCTTTTAAACGGCGCTGAGTGGCTTTTAATAAGGAGAACAGCAGTTAACATTGCACACCGCGGCCCTCAATGGGATTAAGTGGCTTTAAATTGTTGAAGCCATTAAAATCCACACCAGCGTAGAGTAGGCGTCCTGTAGCTGCTTATGAGTCTATTTATCATTAGGATTAACAAAGCTCGCCCGTGCTGCACACACTCAGTCTGCAGGGATGCATACACACACCTGCCCATCCCTCCATCCACTTTGTATTAATGTGCTTACCTAAGGGGTTGATTAGAGTGATTCAATAAAGCCTCCCCCATAGGCCAAGCCATGCTCACATGACCATCCTGACCATCTTCTACAGACCACTCATGTCACCGTCTGTAAAAAGCACATCAAAGATGATGTTCGTTATGTTGCTGTACGTTGAGGCTAGGGTCCTGCATGTGTGATGGAGAACACTGTGGCCTCGGACTAGAACGTATGCTCAGATTCAGACTCAACGTGGTCTGGCTCAGCCCACGTGTTGCATATAGGATATCCACTGCTTGGCCTTCACCTTGACTATAAAAAGTATCGACCAAAGGGTTAGGGAACCAAGTAAACCAACAACACCCCTGGAGAAAAGGGTCTTTGTAATCCAAAACAGTTCAGGCCCGGGCTTTGTCTGCCAGCCAGCCTACACATGTCGTCATGCTCTAACACAATGTTTCTCCTCCTCCTGTTCTGCTCTCCATCCAGGGGCGCTGCTCTGTGGCTGACCCTGTGCCTCTCTGCGTGTATGTGTGACGGTTTGCGATAAACAGAAGACACATTTTTGTTTCTCACAAAATGGACAATAATATATTGTATTGTATTTTGCTCTCTAGATCCTCCGTATGACCTATGTCCTAACACAGTCCTTTCCTCTACCTGTCCTGCTCTTCAGATCTTCCATATGACCTATGACCTGGCCAGTGCCATGGTGCGTATCGTCAACCTGATTGGTATGATGCTGCTGCTATGCCACTGGGACGGATGCCTGCAGTTCCTGGTTCCCATGCTGCAGGACTTCCCCCAGGACTGCTGGGTGTCCAAAAACAAAATGGTGGTAAGTAGTGCTTTGCTGTGCTCCTATACTAGTTGAGCATCCAAAATGGCACCCTAATATCTAGGAAGTGCACTACTGGGTTCTGGTCAAATGTACACTGTGTGGAATAGGGTGCCACTTCAGATGGAGCCCAAGTCTGTTTAAATCAGATTAGTCCCTCCCTGTTATCTCATCTCTCTGTCGCTGTAATTACTGTACGAAGCCTGTAGCATCATGGGAAATGGCTGCCTTGCATATCTGTCCATTTTCCCGCCTAAATCCAACGTTTTTTTTTCCTTTCTCCTTTATTCGCCCACATTTATTCAATTTGCTGCTTTTTCTTCAGTTATTTGGAGCTCTCTCCACCAGCTCTGTATGGTTTGGTTTTCTATATTCTGAAAATGAGAGCTAGGCGGTGAGCTTGGCTTCGTATGAAATAATGACTTTCAGAGGACAGAAAGCCCTTATCCAATATTGGTCAAGTATTGACAATTTCCCAGCGAGCACTCATGCTGTTCTTTAATTTCATCACATTGTTAGCTGCACTGCTGCAGGTCCACGTCTCGGGGGAGGGGGGGGGGGGGGGGGGGGAGGAGAGAGAGAGAGAGAGGAGAGAGAGAGAGACGCTGGAAAGCCCTGTCTCATAATGACCGCCCTCTCCTCTGTAATTAAGTTTTCTTTGTGGTTATATAACCAGACCCTGCGACACCTGAGGTGTGACCCTGAATCAACCGCGGCACACGGACGCACAGTATAACCTGCCATGTTCCAAACGAATAGGGCCTTTTGACAGAGAGAGATGATTTATGATGAGGATTTGTTGTAGAGCTCACGGCAGACAGGCAAACAGCTCCCAGCCCTCAAAGAGGATTAATCTGGGATCTGTGAATAAAAAACAATTACATCAAATTCTAATTAGGTAATTAAAGACAGACAGGCCAGTAGTCAGTCAGTGGAAACATTAGCCTAGCAAACACCTTTGGCATGGCAAGCTGTCTACTGTCAGGGAGGGATCGCTTTGACCTAAACTCCTGCTCTGCATTACACAACACCATTATGAAAAACTATGACATATGGATTGTGATTCTATCACTGAAAAACTGCACTCTCTCATTAAAATCTAAATGTGTTTTGTTTTGTTTCACCCAGTAAACACTGGCTAATTTAATTGCATGACTTTTCATTTGAATGTGGAACAGTACAGGGAGAAATATAATTGAACTGTAGCTGTTGGTATTGTCACGTCTTCTTCTAGCCAAGAGTAGATTGGGCCTGATAAGAATTAGAGGGTAGTGGTGCTGTGGCTCTTGTCTTTCCTTACAGTAGCTGGCCCATTATCTTATTGGGTCATCCGTTTTATACCTTTTTAGGAGGCACTAATAACTTTCCTATCTCTCAGGTTTTACCCCTGTGGAAATGAGTTTGAAAGCAATTTGGACATGTCACCTCGGGAGAGAGCAGATATTGATTCCGCTTGGACCACCACGGGATCTAAAGGAAAAAAGGGCAATTTATCCACAAACGAGAAGCAAGAAATGAAAAATCACATTTTTCTAAATAGCTGACCTACTTTTTGCCTTGCAGGCCTCTTGTGTCTCGGGCTCCATCCATTCAGTCACTCTCATGGTTGTGTTTAGTTTCTGCTCCAAGCAGAAAAGGCCCAGCTAAGGCAGTTCTCCCCTGAGTACTTACATATAGGAGAGTGTATGTTGGTGTAGCCAAGTGTTGATGTTCCTATTGAGGCATGATGAAGAGGACATCTGTGGCTGCCCTCTTACATGATAACGATGACGATTACTATGATGACTATGAGGATGAGGATGATTAGGATGATGATAACGACGTTGATGATGATGATGAGGATGAGGATGAGAATGACGTGGATGATGATAATGATGATAATGACGTTGACGATGACGATGGTGATAACGACGTTGATGATGGTGATAACGACGTTGATGATGATGATGATGATGATGATGATGATGATGATGATGAAAGTAAGAAGGACTCTGGTCTTAGTGCTTGCTGACCTTTCCCTCCAGACATCTGGCAGAGTGTGAACAGTACCCCATATCACCATATCCCTCTCTTCCCTCTGCCACCTTTTCTCTTCCTCTCTCCCCCCATCCAGAACGACACATGGGGACAGCAGTACTCCTACGCCCTGTTCAAAGCCATGAGCCACATGCTGTGTATCGGGTACGGCATGTACCCTCCTGTGGGCATGACGGACGTGTGGCTCACCATCCTCAGCATGATCGTGGGCGCCACCTGCTATGCCATGTTCGTGGGTCACGCCACCGCACTCATCCAGTCTCTGGACTCCTCCCGTCGGCAGTACCAGGAGAAGGTGAGTAACGTTGATCAGAATGGATGGGAATATCACTGGGTAACTGGATAAGCAGCAAGAGATCAACATGTAAGGAGAACAGTATATCTGTACCCAGAGGAGAGTTAGAAATCTTCACAATGCAAATGAAACCAACCGGACTTCATTTGGACACTCAAAGCATTGAAAATATTAGACTTCTTTAGATGTGTATTAGCCAGTCAGTACAGTACAGTTAAGCTCAGTTTCAGCCCTAAATGAGGGCAGATTGATGCAGGTTTCCACCTACCTTCAACTCCTGTGAGCTGCAGTGCTCAGGGCTGCATGAGAGCGAGTCCCAGGCTCCCCTGTGTGGGGATGGGAAGGCCCTGGCAGTTGACGAAGCCCTACCCAGCTCCTAGCTCCAGCTCCCTGCCCACCTCCAGTGAGCCCCAGCCTCTCCATGGGCCCAGTGTGGGCGATAATGAGCCTTGTTGCCAGGCGGCCACATTGCCCACCATCTGTGGAGAGGGACAGAGGAGGAGACCCCTGGAGAGGGTGGCAGGGGCTGTAGAGACCCCCACATACCGTACATCCATCATCAGAGAGCGAGGGAGTGCTCATGAGAAATAGAGAGAGACTGAGAGAGAGGGGTGAGGGAGTTGTTCAGGTCAGAATCAGCAGAGCCAACCAGTGTCTCTGGATACCCACTGTATGTGTGTGTGAGCGAGAGTCTGCTTACTGTAATGTGTGCACTGAGACATTGTATATTTGCGTGGGTGTTTGAAAAATCTAGAGACTGTCCCATACCTGAAGGGATCAATGGGGACAGGAGACTGGCGTCAAGTGTGGGCTCCAGATAGATACAACCACCAAACTGCTGTGCTATTGATGTGGACTGGCTGGCTGCATGACTATTGCTGTGGATGCAGAATTCCTGTTGAACTAGAGGGGAGCAGACAGCCATCCCAGCTCAGCGCTCAGTCTAGTCTGCTCTCCTGCTTTAGAGGTGCTCCGCTTGCTGCCAATAATATTAGGCTTATTAACAGGTGGCCCAACTGGGACTCACCACAGATCAGCATGTGGAGCAGGGGCCATTCTCAGCCACCATGCCACCCTGCTGCCGCCTTCCCATGGGGCCACAGCCTCCTGCCCCATCCCACGCCTCTCAGAATCCTCTCACCATTCTCCCCACTCTCTGTCTGCCTGGAGGAACATTAGCACTATAAATTGCAATAAATATTTAAGTATGGGTTTTCCCATTTATCTTTCTGTGTGCTCCAGTAATTAAGCACGGCCTGTCTGGATGCTGCCTTCCGTAGCTCGCTGTTTCTCCCTGTCGCTCCCTGTTTCTCCCTGTCGCTCCCTGTTTCTCTCTGTCGCTCCCTATTTCTCCCTGTTTCTCCCTGTTTCTCCCTGTCGCTCCCTATTTCTCCCTGTCGCTCGCTGTTTCTCCCTGTCGTTCCCTGTTTCTCCCTGTCGCTCCCTGTTTCTCCCTGTCGCTCGCTGTTTCTCCCTGTCGTTCCCTGTTTCTCCCTGTCGCTCGCTGTTTCTCCCTGTCGCTCCCTGTTTCTCCCTGTCGCTCCCTGTTTCTCCCTGTCGCTCCCTATTTCTCCCTGTCGCTCGCTGTTTCTCCCTGTCGTTCCCTGTTTCTCCCTGTCGCTCGCTGTTTCTCCCTGTCGCTCCCTGTTTCTCCCTGTCGCTCGCTGTTTCTCCCTGTCGTTCCCTGTTTCTCCCTGTCGCTCCCTATTTCTCCCTGTTTCTCCCTGTCGCTCCCTATTTCTCCCTGTTTCTCCCTGTCGCTCCCTGTCGCTCCCTGTTTCTCCCTGTCGCTCGCTGTTTCTCCCTGTTTCTCCCTGTCGCTCCCTGTCGCTCCCTGTTTCTCCCTGTATCTCCCTGTCGCTCCCTGTGTCTCCCTGTTTCTCCCTGTCGATCTTTGTTTCCACCTGTTTCTCCCTGTCGCTCCCTGTTTCTCCCTGTCGCTCCCTGTTTCTCCCTGTCGCTCCCTGTTTCTCCCTGTCGCTCCCTGTTTCTCCCTGTCGCTCCCTGTTTCTCCCTGTCGCTCCCTGTTTCTCCCTGTCGCTCCCTGTTTCTCCCTGTTGCTCTCTGTTTAGAGGCTGTAGCTAGACGCCAGACAGTTCCACTTCATGGTGAAGTTAGAGACTGTAGCTAGACACCAGACAGTTCCACTACATGGTGTAGTTAGAGACTGTAGCTAGACACCAGACAGTTCCACTACATGGTGTAGTTAGAGACTGTAACTAGACACCAGAGAATTCCACTACATGGTGTAGTTAGAGACTGTAGCTAGACACCAGACAGTTCCACTACATGGTGTAGTTAGAGACTGTAACTAGACACCAGACAATTCCACTACATGGTGTAGTTAGAGACTGTAGCTAGACACCAGACAGTTCCACTACATGGTGTAGTTAGAGACTGTAGCTAGACACCAGACAATTCCACTACATGGTGTAGTTAGAGGCTGTAACTAGACACCAGACAATTCCACTACATGGTGTAGTTAGAGACTGTAGCTAGACACCAGACAGTTCCACTACATGGTGTAGTTAGTGACTGTAGCTAGACACCAGACAATTCCACTACATGGTATAGTTAGAGCCTGTAACTAGACACCAGACAGTTCCACTACATGGTGTAGTTAGAGACTGTAGCTAGACACCAGACAATTCCACTACATGGTATAGTTAGAGGCTGTAACTAGACACCTGACAGTTCCACTACATGGTGTAGTTAGAGGCTGTAACTAGACACCAGACAATTCCACTACATGGTGTAGTTAGAGACTGTAACTAGACACCAGACAGTTTCACTACATGGTGTAGTTAGAGACTGTAGCTAGACACCAGACAGTTCCACTACATGGTGTAGTTAGAGACTGTAACTAGACACCAGACAGTTCCACTACATGGTGTAGTTAGAGGCTGTAGCTAGACACCTGACAGTTCCACTACATGGTGTAGTTAGAGGCTGTAACTAGACACCAGACAATTCCACTACATGGTGTAGTTAGAGACTGTAGCTAGACACCAGACAGTTCCACTACATGGTGTAGTTAGAGGCTGTAACTAGACACCAGACAGTTCCACTACATGGTGTAGTTAGAGTCTGTAGCTAGACACCAGACAGTTCCACTACATGGTGTAGTTAGAGACTGTAGCTAGACGCCAGACAGTTCCACTACATGGTGTAGTTAGTGACTGTAGCTAGACACCAGACAGTTCCACTACATGGTGTAGTTAGAGACTGTAGCTAAACACCTGACAGTTCCACTACATGGTGTAGTTAGAGGCTGTAACTAGACACCAGACAGTTCCACTACATGGTATAGTTAGAGGCTGTAACTAGACACCTGACAGTTCCACTACATGGTGTAGTTAGTGACTGTAGCTAGACACCAGACAGTTCCACTACATGGTATAGTTAGAGGCTGTAACTAGACACCTGACAGTTCCACTACATGGTGTAGTTAGAGGCTGTAACTAGACACCAGACAATTCCACTACATGGTGTAGTTAGAGACTGTAACTAGACACCAGACAGTTCCACTACATGGTGTAGTTAGAGACTGTAGCTAGACACCAGACAGTTCCACTACATGGTGTAGTTAGAGACTGTAGCTAGACGCCAGACAGTTCCACTACATGGTGTAGTTAGAGACTGTAGCTAGACACCAGACAGTTCCACTACATGGTGTAGTTAGAGACTGTAGCTAGACACCAGACAATTCCACTACATGGTGTAGTTAGAGACTGTAGCTAGACACCAGACAGTTCCACTACATGGTGTAGTTAGAGACTGTAGCTAGACACCTGACAGTTCCACTACATGGTGTAGTTAGAGGCTGTAACTAGACACCAGACAGTTCCACTACATGGTGTAGTTAGAGACTGTAGCTAGACACCAGACAGTTCCACTACATGGTGTAGTTAGAGACTGTAGCTAGACGCCAGACAGTTCCACTACATGGTGTAGTTAGAGGCTGTAGCTAGACACCAGACAGTTCCACTACATGGTGTAGTTAGAGACTGTAGCTAGACACCTGACAGTTCCACTACATGGTGTAGTTAGAGGCTGTAACTAGACACCAGACAGTTCCACTACATGGTATAGTTAGAGGCTGTAACTAGACACCTGACAGTTCCACTACATGGTGTAGTTAGAGACTGTAACTAGACACCAGACAGTTTCACTACATGGTGTAGTTAGAGACTGTAGCTAGACACCAGACAGTTCCACTACATGGTGTAGTTAGAGACTGTAACTAGACACCAGACAGTTCCACTACATGGTGTAGTTAGAGGCTGTAGCTAGACACCTGACAGTTCCACTACATGGTGTAGTTAGAGGCTGTAACTAGACACCAGACAGTTCCACTACATGGTGTAGTTAGAGACTGTAGCTAGACACCAGACAATTCCACTACATGGTGTAGTTAGAGACTGTAGCTAGACACCAGACAGTTCCACTACATGGTGTAGTTAGAGACTGTAGCTAGACACCAGACAGTTCCACTACATGGTGTAGTTAGAGGCTGTAGCTAGACACCAGACAGTTCCACTACATGGTGTAGTTAGAGCCTGTAACTAGACACCAGACAGTTCCACTACATGGTGTAGTTAGAGACTGTAGCTAGACGCCAGACAGTTCCACTACATGGTGTAGTTAGAGACTGTAGCTAGACACCTGACAGTTCCACTACATGGTGTAGTTAGAGGCTGTAACTAGACACCAGACAGTTCCACTACATGGTGTAGTTAGAGACTGTAGCTAGACACCAGACAGTTCCACTACATGGTGTAGTTAGAGACTGTAGCTAGACGCCAGACAGTTCCACTACATGGTGTAGTTAGAGACTGTAGCTAGACACCAGACAGTTCCACTACATGGTGTAGTTAGAGACTGTAGCTAGACACCAGACAATTTCACTACATGGTGTAGTTAGAGACTGTAGCTAGACACCAGACAGTTCCACTACATGGTGTAGTTAGAGACTGTAGCTAGACACCTGACAGTTCCACTACATGGTGTAGTTAGAGGCTGTAACTAGACACCAGACAGTTCCACTACATGGTGTAGTTAGAGACTGTAGCTAGACACCAGACAGTTCCACTACATGGTGTAGTTAGAGACTGTAGCTAGACGCCAGACAGTTCCACTACATGGTGTAGTTAGAGGCTGTAGCTAGACGCCAGACAGTTCCACTACATGGTGTAGTTAGAGGCTGTAGCTGGACACCAGACAGTTCCACCATTAGCGCCCACTGTACTGCTGTGCTGAAGGTCAAGCAGTGTTAGATGAAGTGGCCAGGACATGTTGGCTGGTCTCTCTAGCTAGCATGCTAGAAAGACAGACAGACAATGTGATTGGCCTTTTAGGTCAGTGTGTGTTAGTGTTGTGTAACAAAGGGATCCAGGCCTGTAGAATCCACTCTGATTTCTAGTAGTAGGTTAGTGCCATAATCCAGACAAGAAGCTCCATACAGCACAATCCCCTGCAGCTTTGGGAGGACAGGTGGCCATGTTCAGCCAGTGGTCCAGTTGTTTCCCATCTGATCTGTGTCATGGAAGAGCACAGCTGTTTCTGTTCTGTCTCCAGGGCCTCCAGCCTAGAGAGAAACCAGCTGACACTGCAACAGCAGCCAATGGACAAACTCGCCCAGTCATCACATTGGCCCTGTCCTACCAGAGGCTTGGATTGGAGAACGGGGTGTGGTTCTACGTTGTCACATTAGCAGTGAGGGTAGGTGAGGTAGCTCTGCATGGTGAGGCTCTCGCTTTGGGATTAGCCTGCAGATTTGAAGTGAGCAGGACAGAATGGTGCAGGGTAGAAGGGCATCATTGCTACAGTAAGCGTGTGGACTGTTAAACTGTTGGTCTGTGGGCCTATGTTCTGACAGAACTCTGCTTTATGTGTGGAACTGCTCTGTTCTGCTGTTGGCGTGGACCAGGCTTCCTTCCCATTTACACAGAGAGGAGAGGACACAGGAGACTGGGGGCCTCAGCTCAATGAGTGAAACCAGGACAGAGGAGAGGAGAGGGAAGCAGAGCCAAACAACACAACACGCCACATTTATCTGCCCAGTTAGCTGTCTCCCTTCCTCCCTCTGGCTCTGACCAGATTCACAGGCTCCTACAGTCATTAGAGCATAGGGGGGAGGGAGGCGCTACAGGTAGAGGGATGTATGCAGACAGGGATGTATACAGAACAGGGATGTATACAGACAGGGATGTATGCAGACAGGGATGTATGCAGACAGGGATGTATGCAGACAGGGATGTATACAGACAGGGATGTATGCAGACAGGGATGTATGCAGACAGGGATGTATACAGACAGGGATGTATACAGACAGGGATGTATGCAGACAAGGATGTATGCAGACAGGGATGTATGCAGACAGGGATGTATGCAGACAGGAATGTATACAGACAGGGATGTATACAGACAGGGATGTATGCAGACAGGGATGTATGCAGACAGGGATGTATACAGACAGGGATGTAGGGATGTATACAGACAGGGGTGTATGCAGACAGGGATGTATGGACATTGGGCAAGATGAGAGGCCATCTGCTGGAAGGGTATGGTGACGGTCTTTAGGTGACATACTGGTAACAGTTTAACTTGGCCAAGAAACACAGTCTGAGTATATCCCCTCTGGGCAGAGAGAGAGAGAAGAGAGGGGGGGAGAGTGAGAGCGAGAGAGAGAGACGAATATGTGAAGAGTTCAGAAGTATGTTGCAGAAGGAAGATGGGAGGGACGTTTGCAGAAGGAAGATGGGAGGGACGTTTGCAGAAGGAAGATGGGAGGGACGTTTGCAGAAGGAAGATGGGAGGGATGTTTGCAGAAGGAAGATGGGAGGGACGTTTGCAGAAGGAAGATGGGAGGGACGTTTGCAGAAGGAAGATGGGAGGGACGTTTGCAGAAGGAAGATGGGAGGGACGTTTGCAGAAGGAAGATGGGAGGGACGTTTGCAGAAGGAAGATGGGAGGGACGTTTGCTGAAGGAAGATGGGAGGGACGTTTGCAATGCTCCTCAAAGACGGAAATAAAATGATCATCAGAAAGCCTGGGTATAATCTGCTGTGAATAGAGAGTTATTACAATGTGCCTCCATGTGATAAACGGCAGGCTGTGGGAAGCTAGCAAGCAAGCTTAAATGAGCTCTTGAAAGGAAGCAGGAACTGTGGTAACTGGTACAAAGTGGGAGAGCCTGAGTTATCATACTCTCAAATGCTGTGGCTTGAACTGTGACACGGGAGCCAGATAGGAGATGTACTTTTGATTTATTTCAGAAGCAAGTTTTTTTCCCATATTAGCCAAAAACAATCTGACAATCAGTTCAGACGGAATCAGCGGAAAACAAAGTCAACAGGGAAAATGCTTTCTGCTGATTTTATCATTTAAGTATTTCTTTTTTTCTCTTTATTTTGTAACGTCCCAACATTTTGAGAATTGCCTGGAGGGGTGCGCATCCCAGGTGGTGTGTCCCTCTCTCCCCCCTCAATCCCACAAAGGGAATATGTGCATGAGATTGTTCCTCAACTCACCCCTTCCATCCCTCCAAACCCCCAGTATTACCGTGCTCCATGCATGTGTCTCTGCTAGCCTACAATATCTTAAGGTGTGAGTTGGAAAGGGTCTCCAGATTTCCCCATGGATTCCAGCATCACAGCTAAGGCATGTTGAGACCCATTTCACACAAAGGGAATTACATCTCTCCAGATTGAGGCCACAGGCAGCGGCACATCTTTATGGGACTGTCCATATGCCTGTTTCCCTCCCTGAATGCATGTCTGTAACCTCATGTAACCCCATGGAAGTGAGAGAAACCAGGGGGGAAAAATATTCTAATTTTCCTACCAAGATATCAGAAAAATGAGACCTTTCTAAACCCTTGATATGTTTGGTGTTAGCATGTAGTTATTTCCATTATCATGATGGATATTTAGTCAATTCCACAACCTAGTCCTATGGCATCAGGACAGTGAGAATCTTGACCCCCAAACCGTTTACTATTCCCAGATCATCACGATCACACCATTATCAGTATACAGCATAGTACCCTCTCTCCCCAGTCACTTATTTTCTCTCAACTACAGTAAATGACAAAATGGTGGCCGGCAGTCACCATGGTAAATCCCTGACAGTACATCTATCTGCATTGCGGTTTGGCAGGCAGGCCAGAACCCAGGCAGGCCAGAACCCAGGCAGGCCAAAGCCCAGTGTGTTTCTTCACTGGTTAATCCCTCACTAAACTGGGAAGAGGAGGAAGGGGGGGGGGATTCTACTGATGTGAACCATGTCACATTACATCTGGAGGGGGGCTACTGTAGTGTTGTGATGGCAAGGCACACAACACCAGCATTCTGAGTTTCCACTGCTGCTAAGTGTCTGTGTTCATTTGTTTGTATCCTATCGGTTCTTGGCGGTGTTGGGTAATGATTCTGAGAGTAGCCAGGGAACTCCAGAAGGGGCTTCTGTTGTTGGGAGGCTAAGCAGCGTGTTGTGACATGCCAGCAGCCCCAAATGGCTTTAGAAGCAAATGACAGTGAGTGCATGGTGCACAGTGTCCAGCCCCAGCTCCTCCCATGTAAATCTCTAATTAACACTTGGCAATTATTCTCTCGGGTATGCAATCTGGTTTCTGCTCAGGTTATGGATGTGTCACTGCAACCTTAAAGGTCCTCGATGATGTCACCATTGCCCTTGATTCTAAGAAATGTTCTGCTGCTTTTTTTATTGACTTGGCCAAAGCTTTTGATACGGTAGACCCTTCCATTCTTGTGGGCCGGCTAAGGAGTATTGGTGTCTCTGAGGGGTCTTTGGGCTGGTTTGCTAACTACCTCACTCAAAGAGTGCAGTGTATAAAGTCAGAACATCTGCTGTCTCAGCCACTGCCTGCCACCAAGGGAGTACAAGGCTCAATCCTAGGCCCCACGCTCTTCTCAATTTACATCAACAACATAGCTCAGGCAGTAGAAACTCTCTCATCCATTTATATGCAGATGATACGGTCTTATACTCAGCTGGCCCCTCCCTGGATTTTGTGTTAAAAACTCTACATCAAAGCTTTCTTAGTGTCCAACATTCTTTCTCTGCCCTTAACCTTGTTCTGAACACCTCCAAAACAAAGGTCATGTGGTTTGGTATGAAGAATGCCCCTCTTACCACAGGTGTGATTACTACCTCTGAGGGTTTAGAGCTTGAGGTAGTCACCTCATACAAGTACTTGGGAGTATGGCTAGACGGTGCACTGTTCTTCTCTCAGCACATATCAAAGCTGCAGGCTAAAGTTAAATCTAGACTTGGTTTCAAATCAAATCAAACTTTATTTGTCACATGCGCCGAATACAACAAGTGTAGACTTTACTGTGAAAAGCTTACTTACAAACCCTTAACCAACAGTTCAGTTCAAGAAGAAGAAAATATTTACCAAGTAGACTAAAATAAAAAGTAACACAATAAGAATAACAATAACGAGGCTATATACAGGGGGCACCGGTACCGAGTCAGTGTGCGGGGGTACAGGCTAGTTGAGGTAATCTGTACATGTAGGTGGGGGCGAAGTGACTATGCATAGGTAACAAACAACCAGTGAGCAGCAGCAGTGTACAAAAGGGAGGGTGGGGGTCAATGTAAATTGTCCGGGGGCAATTTTATGAATTGTTCAGCAGTCTTATGGCTTGCGGGTAGAAGCTGTTGAAGAACCTTTTGGTCCTACACTTGGCGCTCCGGTACCGCTTGCCGTGCGGTAGCAGAGAAAACAGTCTATAACTTGGGTGACTGGAGTCTTTGACATTTTTATGGGCTTTCCTCTGACACCGCCTATTATATAGGTCCTGGATGGCAGGAAGCTTGGCCCAAGTGATGTACTGGGCCGTTCCCACTACCCTCTGTAGCGCCTTACGGTCAGATGCCGAGCAGTTGCCATACCAGGCGGTGATGCAACCGGTCAGAATGCTCTTGATGGTGCATCTGTAGAACCTTTTTGAGGATCTGGGGACCCGTGCCAAATCTTTTCAGTCTCCTGAGGGGGAAAAGGTTTTGTCGTGCCCTCTTCACGACTGTCTTGGTGTGTTTGGACCATGATAGTTCGTTGGTGATGTGAACACCAAGGAACTTGAAACTCTCGACCCGCTCCACTACAGACCTGTCGATGTTAATCGGGGCCTGTTCGGCCCGCCTTTTCCTGTAGTCCACGATCAGCTCCTTATTCTTGCTCACATTGAGGGAGAGGTTGTTGTCCTGGCACCACACGGTCAAGTCTCTGACCTCCTCCCTATAGGCCGTCTCATCGTTGTCGGTGATCAGGCCTACCACTGTTGTGTCGTCAGCAAACTTAATGATGGTGTTGGAGTCGTGTTTGGCCACGCCAAACAGGGAATACAGGAGGGGACTAAGTACGCACCCCTCTATCGTAATCGCTCCTCTTTCACCCCAGCTGCCAAACTAACTCAGATTCAGATGACCATCCTACCCATGCTAGATTATGGAGACGTAATTTATAGATTGTCAGGTAAGGGTGCTCTCAAGCGGCTATATGTTCTTTACCATTCACCATCAGATTTGCCACCAATGCTCCTTATAGGACACATCACTGCACTCTATACTCCTCTGTTATCTGGTTATCTCTGTATACCTTTCGCAAGACCCACTGGTTGATGCTTATTTATAAAACCCTCTTAGGCCTCACTCCCCCCTATCTGAGATATCTACTGCAGCCCTCATCCTCCACATACAACACCCGTTCTGCCAGTCACATTCTGTTAAAGGTCCCCAAAGCACACACATCCCTGGGTCGCTCCTCTTTTCAGTTCGCTCCAGCTAGCGACTGGAACGAGCTGCAAAAAACACTCAAACTGGACAGTTTTATCTCAATCTCTTCATTCAAAGACTCAATCATGGACACTCTTACTGACAGTTGTGGCTGCTTTGTGTGATGTATTGTTGTCTCTACCTTCTTGCCCTTTGTGCTGTTGTATGTGCCCAATAACAGAGGTGTGGACTCGAGTCACATGACTTGGACTCGAGTCAGACTCGAGTCACAAATATGATGACTTGCAACTCGACTTTGACTTTAACTCCAATGACTCGTGACTTGACTTGGACTTAAGCCTTATGAATCGATCTGACTTTATACCCTCCCCAAGCCCAAATATTAAAAATGATGCTATTAAAAAAAGTGTGCAGCATCAACTCTTCATTTAATGGATTACAGTTTGAATCGGACAGCAGTCAATCAAATTGTGCCAGTTGAGAAAAAGTTGCGCATGGCAGTGCAGAGGAACGTCGGCGGGGGAATTCAGATGTAGCCCTTGGAAAGATGATACCCAAAATTATTATTTTCGGATATAAAGACGACGTGGTATCAACAAAAAACGGATTGCAACTTGCAAAACATGCGGGAAGTAAATGACAGACGGAGGCGCAACAACTTCCAACTTTGTTCGACATTTGAAGCTGCACAAAGAACGGTAAGTCGTGGCTAATATAGCTGACAGCTATATATTTTATTACTTTACTGGTGTATCATGTAGGCTAACGTAAAGTTAAATCAATGAGCCTCCACACAGACAGTCAGTGCGGGAACGTGGTCATTGCACCCAAGATTGAGCTACAACTGGCTACGCAGTTGGTAGCCTAAATCCTGCCTGATGTTACTGCTGTTAATAAAACCATTGACATATGCTAGCCTACTGTAACCACACAGAGCGTGTGTGTGTGCGTGTGTGTGTGTGTTAAGGCTGGGTGATTGTGTACAAGCCTACATCGCCCGATTGCGCCCCATAGTGATCCTTGATAGTCGATCACTATTGGGGGGGGGGGGGGGGGGGCTTTCGCATGGCTACCCATGTATTTCCATGGAAATATAACGTTTATTTGGAAAGTAATAAATATACAGATATTTTTAAAGCATTCATGATTTGCGTAAATGTAATATACTATTACTCTTGTTAAAAATATGAAATGGTATTATATTTGGTGAAGAGCACATTATGACTTGTTTAGGACTCGAAACTCAAAGTTTAGGACTTGAGACTTGACTTGATACTTGACGGTCTTGACTTGAGACTTGACGTGATACTTGACGGTCTTGACTTGAGACTTGACCTGATAATTGACGGTCTTGACTTGTCTGTCTTGACTTGGGACTTGATTACTAAGACTTGAGACTTGTAAAACAATGACTTGGCCCCACCTCTGCCCAATAATGTTTGTACCATGTTTTGCGTTGCTACCATGTTGTATTGCTACCATGTTGTTGTTATGTTGTCTTGCTACCATGCTGTGTTGTCATGTGTTGCTGCCATGTTATGTTGTTGTCTTAGGTCTCTCTTTATGTAGTGTTGTGTTGTATCTCTTGTTGTGATGTGTGTTTTGTCCTGTATTTATATATATATATTTTTATCCCAGCCCCCGTCCCCGCAAGAGACCTTTTCCCTTTTGGTAGGCCATCATTGTAAATAAGAATTTGTTCTTAACTGACTTGCCTAGTTAAATAAAGGTTAAATAAAAAATACAAATTAGGTAGGGTCTCTTTGGGGAAGAAGGTCCTGAAGCTGATTAGTCCTGGATGCTACCGAGGCTCCAGAGACCCTCTGTTCTCTTCTTCCCAACTTAAAATCCCCCTATCAGAACTATTCAATGAAATAGTGTAATGGCTTCCGTCGGTAGAAGGAGAGGAGGACCAAAGCGCAGCGTGGTATGTATCCATATTTATTAGAATACTTTTTCAATAATGAACATAACAATAAACAGACGAAAACCCAACGAAGCTACAGTCCCGAACTAGAGAACACAAAAACAGATGAACGCAAGAACAGGAACAATCACCCACAAACCAACAGCGAAAACAGGCTACCTTAATATGGTTCCCAATCAGAGACAACGTAAAACACCTGCTTCTGATTGAGAACCATATCAGGCCAATAAGACAAACCTAAACAAAGAAACACATAACATAGACTACACCCACCCAGCTCATAACATAGACTACACCCACCCACCCAGCTCACGTCCTGACCAATTTGGTCCTGACCAACCAAATGTATATGTATTGATATAACATATTTGTTCAGTTATTTTACTTATTCAGTTTATGATTCTATACATAACCTAAACTATATATATAAACCCCCTAAACTAACAAAATATGAAGTTGTACAGTCAAAATCATTGATTTAAACGTATGTAAAGGCTCATGGATAAGGGTAAAATGATCTGTAAGATCATCTTGATCTAATGTATCCATAACCCAACTCAACTACAATCTACTGAACAAAGAAATCATCTGCTATGATTAAATGTATACAGTGCATTTGGAAAGTATTCAGACCCCTTGACCTTTTCCACATTTTGTTAATTTACAGCCTTATTCTTAAATTGATTAAATATTTTTTTCCCCTAATCAATCTACACACAATAACCCATAATGATAAAGCCAAAACAGGTTTTTAGAAAGTGTTTGAAATGTATTAAACATTTTCAAAAACAAAATACAGCATTTACATAAGTATTCAGACCCTTTGCTTTAAGACTCTAATTTTAGCTCAGGTGCATCCTGTTTCCATTGATCATCCTTGAGATGTTTCTACATCTTGATTGGAGTCCGCCTGTGTTAAATCCAATTGATTGGACATGATTTGGAAAGGCACACATCTGTCTATATACAGTAAGGTCCCACAAGTGACAGTGCATGTCAGAGCAAAAATCAAGGACTTGTCTGTAGAGCTCCGAGACAGGATTATGTCGAGGCACAGATCTGGGGAAGGGTATCAAAAAATGTCTGCAGCATTGAAGGTCCCCAAGAACACAGTGGCCTCCATCATTCTTAAATGGAAGTTTGGAACCACCAAGACTCTTCCAAGAGCTGGTAAACATTTCTAAAAACCGTTTTTGCTTTGTCTTTATGGGGTATTGTGTGTAGATTGATGAGGAAAAAATATAATTTAATCAATTTTAGAATACGGCTGTAACGTAACAAAAAGTGAAAAAAGTCAAGGGGTTTGAATACTTTCCGAATGCACTGTATAATAAGGTAGAGCCACTGTATTTCCCATTGGTCACAAATATGACCTCTAAGATATTTTCATATACCACAAGCATCACCGACTCAATGTATTAAAAATGAAGGCACAGTACAAATGTACATTTTTTCTCACTATTGTGACTGATGGGATTAAATGGGTTAAGGAAGGGAGCGAGGGAGGGAGGGAGAGAGCAACTTGGGTATTTTAGTTTTGGTAATACAAAAAAAGACTAAAATCACCAGGAATTAAGCTCTAATTAGTTTAATTTAGAAAATCCGTTCCCAAGTGTTCCCACGAATAAAAGAGACGCGATCGTTTGTCAATGTAATGAAGGTAGGAAATTATTGTTATTTTCAAACACAATCTCTTTTTGGGCTCAATTTGCAGTGTTCAAATGATTATAATGATGTTCCTGCCCCCGACCATCCGCTCCGACAACAATCGGCCGGCGGCTGGATCTAGTCTCCTACCCCTGGTGTAGGAGAAGGGAATAACGTAGAGGGCTCATACAATTGTATTTAACCTTTTATTTTGACAGGGAGTCATGCTGAGACCAAGTTCTCTTTCTCAGGTGAGCCCTGCATACACATCAGAAACATCAATACACATCAATATACACTATACTTAAGCCAGAAGGCACGAGGGAGTGTGGTATGAGGGCTGTTCTTATGCATAACGCAACGTGGAGTGCCTGGATACAGCCCTTAACCGTGGTATATTGGCCATATACCACAAACCCCTGAGGTGCCTTATTGCTATTATAAACTGGTTACCAATGTAATTAGAGGAGTAAAAATAAATGTTTTGTCATACCCATGGTATACGATCTGATATACCACCTGTCAGCCAATCAACATTCAGGGCTCAAACCACCCAGTTTCTAAACATCAATAATACACAACAAAAACATCAATATACACTATACACATCAATAATACACATCAATATACACATCAATATTCACATCAATACACTGAAAGCAAAACAAAATCATAGAAAACAAACACATTCTTCAGTAAAAAAGTCTTCAATCAGCCTTTTGAATTGCCCTAGAGGCACCAATTCATCCAACTTTAGAGAGCCTTGGAGATTATTCCACAACTCAGGTGCAAAAAAACTAAAAGCAGATTTACCTAACTCAGTGTAGATCGAAGAGATCTCCAGAGTTAGCCCTCCCTGAGGCCGGGTCTGGTATCTCGTACGTCTATAAATTAACAATGAAGTAAGGTACGGTGGAAATTTATGCAGGAGGGCTTTTTTAAACAAGAAGAGTGCAATGCATTAATCTACAAGATTTCAAAGAGGGCCAGCCTACTTTCTGATACAGAAAGAAGGCAGTGTACTGAACCTATCATACGGAATAAAACGTAGTGCACTATGATAAACTGTGTCCAATGCCTTCAATACAGTGGCAGCTGCATTCATATAGACAATATCCCCATAGTCTATAATGCATGTCGACTGAATTATTTGTTTTCTGCTATTTAATGAAAGACAATCAAACCAAAGACATACAGCAGCTTACACTCATAGAAAAAGGTTTCCAAAAGGGTTTTTAAGCTGTCCCCATAGGATACCCTTTTTTGGTTTTAGGTAGAACCAATTTGGTGTCCATGTAGAACTCTCTGTGGAAAGGGTTCTACTAATAACCCATAAGGGTTCTACCTGGAACCAAAAAGGGTTCTTCAAAGGGATCTCCTATTGGGTCAGCCGAAGAATCCTTTTAGGTTCTAGATAGCAAATGTTTTTTCTAAGAGTATAGCTGTGGACAAGTTGAACGACTTGTGTCTTGCACAAGCTGTTGTCATTAGCCTGGGCCTGGCTGGTGGCGTTAATCTGAAGGAGGTTAAAGTCCCTTTTCTTTCTCTCCTCAGAGAAACTTCTTCCTGCTGAGTTTAAGGCTCTGAAATTGGCCCCGAGGTACCCCTTAAAAATGCAAGCTGCTTGATCATATATTTCACAGCTTGTAAAAATACAATGAGGAAGGTAATATAATATATATATTGAATACTGAATAGTGCATTGGGGAAATGTATTTTTGTTGTTGTTTTTGTTGTTGTTGTTATTTCGTGATATCCAATTGGTAGTTACAGTCTTGTCCCATCGTGGCAACTCCTGTACGGGCTCGGGAGAGGCGAAAGTTGAGAGCCATGCGTCCTCCGAAACAGGACCCACCAAGCTGCACTGCTTCTTGACACACTGCTCACTTAACCCAGAAGCAAGGCCCTCCAATGTGTCAGACTAAACACCGTACAGCTGGCGACCTGAAGTCAGCATGCATGCGCTCGGCCGCCACAAGGAGTCACTAGAGCACGATGGGACAAGGACATCCCAGCCGGCCAAACCCTCTCCTAACCCAGACGACACTGGGCCAATTGTGCGCCGCCTCATGGGTCTCCCGATCACGGCCGGCTGCGACACAGCCCAGGCTCGAACCCGACTCTGTAGTGACGCCTCTAGCACTGAGATGCAATGTTTTAGACCGCTGCACCACTCGGGAGGCTGCATTGGGGAAATTGAATATTCTTTAACACTTTTGTAATTCTTTGTCATAGCTATGTAAATGGTTAGGATTCCCAAACGTACCTGAGTCCCCCCTCCCTGGTTATGAAAATAGCCAATTACAAGAGTGAAGCTACCATATCACAGGCATGCCGAGAATATGAGTTACAACACTGTAGAGGACACAGATAACATACCTCTGTAGAGTCCAGAAACACTCACGTGTCTAGGAGTCACCCCGCCAGCATCACGTATCCTCCTTCACAGGTTGTCTCACAGTCACTGGCTGCTGGATTAACTTCTGTTTCTGCTGCCATTGACTGCTCTGCTCTCACAGCCCTGAATTCAATTACATCTAGACTACCTCCACATGACAATGGCACGAATGTCCTGAATTGAAATTTCATGGCACACTTAGAGCTCTCCTTTAACACAGAACATTCAGAACACTTCAGAAGTGTAGCCAGTGTTATATGCTCCTTTATTTACTGTTGCCTTGTAGAGAGCTCTGAATGGGGGTGTCAGGGTGCCGATGTTCAAGGCTTCAATGAACACTGGGTAAACCTTACTCATATAGAAGGCAAGGATGGAGAGAGGGAGTCAGAGAAGAGGGGGAGACAAAGAAATGTTTAGAAATTATAATTAAGTGGCTGACATCTCTTTTGGGAAATGAATTATGCATGTTTTATTTGGTAAAGATTTGCATCCAGGAGGAGAGAGGGAGGTACAGGAGGGTCCTGGGTAGAGATATAGACAGAGACATAATACAATAGATGGTTCTAGATAGCACCTAAGAGTGCAGAGAGACAGAGACGGAGACAGAGAGAGAGAGAGAGTAATGTGAGGAAGAAGGTGAGAGAGCACAGTATGGCCATATGGAGAGAGATGGTAGAGAGTGGGGAGAGAGAGATGAGAGAGTGAGGGAAGGATTGTGCAGTAAAACAGCATCAAGGGCTCTAAATCCCTTTCTCTCGTGGGAACAGAGTGTTGGATTGAATTGACTGAGGTTTATGGTTAGAAAGTGGATGCCCTGGAGACCTGATTAGCTTCTCAGTACTGACAATGATTTGATTTATCTAAGTAGCAGAAGAAGAGGAGCAAGGTTCCTTCTGTTAGTGAAGTGATGGCTACGAGGATATAACATCATTTCCTGTCACGCTGGCCGTTATCAGCGACATCACTTCCTCAGAGAGATCCATCCCCTAGTGGCGTGTTCCCTAGTCCACTGTGTGTCCTCACCTGGGCTCCAGAGAGAGAGAGAGAGAGAGACGGTGGCTGTGGCTATGCGGTCGCTTCACTCTTAGCAAAAAGGATTACAAGAGCGTTCTTTGGTTGTCCCCATAGGAGAACCCTTCCCAAAACTGTTCTAACTGGAACCAAAAGGGTTATACGTAGGTTCTAGATAACACCTTCTTCTCTAAGAATGTATGTGCTAGTAATTCACAACACAAACAGGGAATTATCTTCAAAGCCACTGTTTTTTCTCACTTGGCTAATGCCCTTTCATGCTGAGGGGAATCAAATTGTATTGCATTACAAAGCCAAGGATAAATGGATGAATTCCGCAATGACAGTGTTTTATGGGAATACAGGAGGTTAGAAGACAACTAGAAAACCTAAATCCTTGTCGTCGTTGAAACGGAGCAAATGTCTGTGACAAATCTCATGCTTCCCAGTTCCCACAGCGAGATGTCAACAGGGCAGAGAAAGACAGACAGACAGGTTACAGAGAAAGAAAGACAGACAGGTTACAGAGACAGACAGACAGACAGGTTACACATGCAATCTTCAGTAGAGGATCACAAACAAGCTCACATTTTGGCTTCACAACCCAATGAGGCTGAAGCTTAGGAGTACCACAGGGGTACTTTCTCATTGTGTTGGACAGGATTGGACAGGAGGACTTTCTCATTGTGTTGGACAGGATTGGACAGGAGGACTTTCTCATTGTGTTGGACAGGATTGGACAGGAGGACTTTCTCATTGTGTTGGACAGGATTTGACAGGAGGACTTTCTCGTTGTGTTGGACAGGATTGGACAGCAGGACTTTCTCATTGTGTTGGACAGGATTGGACAGCAGGACTTTCTCATTGTGTTGGACAGGATTGGACAGGAGGACTTTCTCATTGTGTTGGACAGGATTGGACAGGAGGACTTTCTCATTGTGTTGGACAGGATTGGACAGGAGGACTTTCTCATTGTGTTGGACAGGATTGGACAGGAGGACTTTCTCATTGTGTTGGACAGGATTGGACAGGAGGACTTTCTCGTTGTGTTGGACAGCAGGACTTTCTCATTGTGTTGGACAGGATTGGACAGGAGGACTTTCTCATTGTGTTGGACAGGATTGGACAGGAGGACTTTCTCATTGTGTTGGACAGGATTGGACAGGAGTACTTTCTCATTGTGTTGGACAGGATTGGACAGGAGGACTTTCTCATTGTGTTGGACAGGATTGGACAGGAGTACTTACTCATTGGATTGGACAGGAGGACTTTCTCATTGTGTTGGACAGGATTGGACAGGAGGACTTTCTCGTTGTGTTGGACAGGATTGGACAGGAGGACTTTCTCATTGTGTTGGACAGGATTGGACAGCAGTACTTTCTCATTGTGTTGGACAGGATTGGACAGCAGGACTTTCTCATTGTGTTGGACAGGATTGGACAGGAGGACTTTCTCATTGTGTTGGACAGGATTGGACAGGAGGACTTTCTCATTGCGTTGGACAGGATTGGACAGCAGGACTTTCTCATTGTGTTGGACAGGATTGGACAGGAGGACTTTCTCATTGTGTTGGACAGGATTGGACAGGAGGACTTTCTCATTGTGTTGGACAGGATTGGACAGCAGTACTTTCTCATTGTGTTGGACAGGATTGGACAGGAGGACTTTCTCATTGTGTTGGACAGGATTGGACAGGAGTACTTACTTATTGTGTTGGACAGGATTGGACAGGAGTACTTTCTCATTGGATTGGACAGGAGGACTTTCTCATTGTGTTGGACAGGATTGGACAGGAGGACTTTCTCGTTGTGTTGGACAGGATTGGACAGGAGGACTTTCTCATTGTGTTGGACAGGATTGGACAGCAGTACTTTCTCATTGTGTTGGACAGGATTGGACAGCAGGACTTTCTCATTGTGTTGGACAGGATTGGACAGGAGGACTTTCTCATTGTGTTGGACAGGATTGGATAGGAGGACTTTCTCATTGCGTTGGACAGGATTGGACAGCAGGACTTTCTCATTGTGTTGGACAGGATTGGACAGGAGGACTTTCTCATTGTGTTGGACAGGATTGGACAGGAGGACTTTCTCATTGTGTTGGACAGGATTGGACAGCAGTACTTTCTCATTGTGTTGGACAGGATTGGACAGCAGGACTTTCTCATTGTGTTGGACAGGATTGGACAGCAGTACTTTCTCATTGTGTTGGACAGGATTGGACAGGAGGACTTTCTCATTGTGTTGGACAGGATTGGACAGGAGTACTTACTCATTGTGTTGGACAGGATTGGACAGGAGTACTTTCTCATTGGATTGGACAGGAGGACTTTCTCATTGTGTTGGACAGGATTGGACAGGAGGACTTTCTCGTTGTGTTGGACAGGATTGGACAAGAGGACTTTCTCATTGTGTTGGACAGGATTGGACAGGAGGACTTTCTCATTGTGTTGGACAGGATTGGACAGCAGGACTTTCTCATTGTGTTGGACAGGATTGGACAGGAGGACTTTCTCATTGTGTTGGACAGGATTGGACAGGAGGACTTTCTCATTGCGTTGGACAGGATTGGACAGCAGGACTTTCTCATTGTGTTGGACAGGATTGGACAGGAGGACTTTCTCATTGTGTTGGACAGGATTGGACAGGAGGACTTTCTCATTGTGTTGGACAGGATTGGACAGGAGTACTTTCTCATTGTGTTGGACAGGATTGGACAGGAGGACTTTCTCATTGTGTTGGACAGGATTGGACAGGAGTACTTACTCATTGTGTTGGACAGGATTGGACAGGAG
>NC_092090.1:35176986-35211986 GCF_045679555.1 Salvelinus alpinus
ACACACATTATGCTGCAGAGCGTAAACCTCTTCAGCTTAAATATTCATAATGGTGGCCTGGAAAAACACAACAGCACAAATTAGCTTCTTAAGAGGTCAGCGTAGGTCTGCTTTCAGGCACGCTGCACAACTGCATGAGTGTAAATGTAATTTCTGCTCTGTTCTTGTCTCTCACGAGCTGGCCCTGATAACAGGGTTGTCTAAAGCATTACTCATTATTCTGCCTGTCATTCTGCAGGGTATGGTACCTGCTGATTTTATGTTTTATGTAAGGCTGTTTACTCATCCAATTATCAATATGAGCTGTATTTTAATTGTATAAACATGCCAAATGACAAAGAAGAACACAGTTGACATATAGAGCAGGGGTTGGAACCGAAATATTTTCAATTCGTTTTTTCAAAAAAAAATTGTCCACTGTTTCGACCAGAACAATAAAGTTCAGAACTGGTTGGAACTCTAGAAATATAATGTTTTTTATTGTTCCTTTCTGTTCATTTTTTAACCTGTGAAATCAACAGTTTTTACATTTAGCTCAAGCTAGTTAGCTCAAGCTAGCGTGATGGACAGACAAGGGTAGCCTATAGCGCAAGATGCGACTGAAATTTTACAGGTGGGGAAAGAGCGAGAGAGGTTTGAGGAGGAGACTTGAAGCGCTGGGCATGTTGTTATGACATGCATTATCTGAATTAGGTCCACAGAATTATACCTAGGAGGAGCACCTTCTATGGAGTAACTTTTAATGTCCTTTGAGCTAGCCAGCTAACAAGCTTGAGGTAGCTGGCTAACAAAGTTGAGCTAGCTAGCTAACAAGCTTGTGTGTGCAGAGTGGCACCAGAATTATTTAAAAAATATATATTTCACCTTTATTTAACCAGGTAATTAAAAACACATCTTACCTTGTTGTTGTTAATAAATCCAACGTGATAACTAGGCCTATAGTTTGCTTAACTACTAGCATTGAAAAAGTCAGTGGTGTAAAAATACTTTAAAGTACTACAGTACTTTACTATCTATATTTTTGACAAATTTTACTTTTACTGCACTACATTCCAAAGAATATAATGTACTTTTTACTCCATACAGTTTCCCTGACACCCAAAAGTACTTGTTACATTTCTAATGCTTAGCAGGGCAGGAAAATGGTCCAATTCATGCACTTATCAAGAGAACATCCCTGGTCTTCCCTACTACCTGATCTGGGGGATTCACTAAACACAAATGCTTTGTTTGTAAATTATATCTGAGTGTTGGAGTGTGCCCCTCGCTATCCGTAAGTTTAAAAATAAAATAGTGCAGTCTGGTTTGCTTAAGGAATTTGAAATGAAATATACTTTTACTTTTGATACTTAAATACATTTTAGCAATTACATTTACTTTTGATACTTAAGTATATTTAAAACAAAATACCTTTGGACTTTTACTCAAGTAGTATTTTACTGGGTGACTTTCACTTTTACTTGAGTCTATTGAAGTACCTTTACTTTTACTCAAGTATCACAATTGGGTACTTTTTCCACCACTGGAAAAAGTGAATCCATTCATCTCTAGCTAAAAAAAAATGGGTGCCAGGGAGCCTAGCGGTTAAGAGCATTGAGCCAGTGACTAAAAGGTTGCTGGTTAGATTCCCCAAGCCAACTAGGTGAAAAATCTGTCAAAGTGCCCTTTGAGCAAGGCAGTGTCTGCTAAATGACTAAACTGTCAACTGTAAAACTATAATAAATATCTCTCCCTATCTTCTGAATCACTCTTGTAACATCCGCACAGTAGCCTATGCTTCTGAGGGGGGAGGGGCAGGTAACCTAAACATGCACACATACTGGCAAAGATTTTCAGTTTTCAGGCAGACACTTGAATAAGTTTCTGAGTTACAGAGTGAGGGATTTGCATAGGAGCTTTGTTGATTTTTTTTTATGGGACTAGAAATAAATGCCTGAATCGTAAAATAACATTATTAACCAGTTCAAATGCTTCTAAAATAACGGTTCTGTTACGGGACTTTCGTTCTTGGTTTCGTTTCTGTTCCTTGAAAAATGTCATTATTTTCCAGTTTTCTGTTCTGTTCCCTGAACCGGTTCCAACCCCTGATATACAGTATACTGTATATGACAAAATACTTGTCAAAAGGTCATTAAGGCTAAAAATGCTTTCAGGCTTTTCAGTCCTGCATTTCCAAGGTATTCCAGAAAAAACCCATGCTAGTTGTTCTTTCCCCCAACAGGGTCAGACAGTTCGTACTCTTCTCATGGTGTTGGGGAGTGTATGACACGTGTATGACTTCGCTCTAGCCATAGTCCTCTTACCGAATACCAATTAATATTGGACATTGACAGTGACACTGTATCATTGAGAAGACACTGTTTAAGTAATGAGAAACCGCAGTGAAGCATTTAACAGCACATGACCTGCCTGCTGAAGTTTAATTACGCCGCTCCCTGCTCTGGACCGTCTCCGTGCCCTCTCCCTGGGGGGCGCCGCAAATAATAGAAAGATGGGAAGCAATCTATCCCTGCCTGTGTGTGTGTGTGTGTGTGTGTGTGTGTGTGTGTGTGTGTGTGTGTGTGTGTGTGTGTGTGTGTGTGTGTGTGTGTGTGTGTGTGTGTGTGTGTGTGTGTGTGTGTGTGTGTGTGTGTGTGTGTGTGTGTGTGTGTGTGTGTGTGTGTGTGTATGTGTGTTCCTGGAAATAATTAACTTTAACTGTCGAAAGCGCCAAGATTAATCAACATTTCAGCCTGCCTGGTGTGTCTCCCTGGGTGAGGGAGGAGTGAAGCACCATCTTTCTTTGTTGTTGTTTTCCCTCTATATAAACATTTATTTTGACGTGTGCCTGAATTGCATGGATCAACACAAAGCACCACTGCCACTGCAAATGCACCGTTTTTGGAACGGAACTGGTTGCCTCGCATTAAATATTTAAGCCCTGGATCTGCAATTATTTCTCCCAAACGCGTTAGATGCGCTGGGCTTTATCCATTATCCGGCAGCTATTCCTAGCATCCAGGGCCTGACTGGCTGCTCCAGGGGGAGGCAAGGCCAACCAACCCAAGCCCAACATGCAGCCATAGGGAGTTTGTTACCAAACATGAGTTAGTCATTCATGAAATGAATTGATGTAAGAGGAGCACTAGGGATATGTCACTCTTCTCTCTCTCTCTCTTTCTCTTTCTCTCTTCCATGTCTCGCTGTCTCTCTCTCTCTCTCTCTCTCTTTCTCTTTCTCTCTTCCATGTCTCTCTCTCTCTCTCTCTCTCTCTCTCTCTCTCTCTCTCTCTCTCTCTCTCTCTCTCTCTCTCTCTCTCTCTCTCTCTCTCTCTCTCTCTCTCTCTCTCTCTCTCTCTCTCTCTCTCTCTCTCTCTCTCTCTCATGCTCTCTCTCTCTCTCTCTCTCTCTCTCTCTCTCTCTCTCTCTCTCTCTCTCTCTCTCTCTCTCTCTCTCCCTCTTTCTCTCTCCCTCTCTCTCTCAGCCCTACCAAACAGAAGTGAGAGAGAGTGAGGATTTCCAAGAAACATACACCAAGGGGCGAAGGGTTTTCTCAATGTTTTCTGTATTGATGACTATACTGTAGATGTATGTGTGTAAGCTCATTAACGTCCTGTACAGTACATGCTTGTCATCAGTAATACTATGCATTATAAATATACACTCAGTAGTCTGTGCCTGTTAACTAACTGTAGGATCAGCTTGCTCTGGAGAGCCTAATATGGGCATTGCGTGTGGCATGTTGTGGATTTGATTGTTGGGCAGAAATACAGCAATCCAGGGGAAGGGGACATATAATGTGACATCAGTATTCAAGCCAAAGGACACATGGAGCATAGCCAGGCCCAGTCACTGGTCTCTCCTCTGGGCTCACACACACACACACACACACACACACACACACACACACACACACACACACACACACACACACACACACACACACACACACACACACACACACACACACACACACACACACACCACACACCACACACACACACACACACAATAACCCGCCACTGTGGGGCTGCATTCAGACTCTCCTATCTGGACAGCATCTAGAAGACCCCCTCCCTCCCCAGATTGGGCATGTTATTGTGTTAGTATAGGTCATCCTTGTGTAATTACTGTGTGACTGGTTGAACTGCAGCTCTCCTGGATAGTGCAGCACAGTTACATCAGTAGAATGACTGTACAGTGGCTGGAGATGTCCATCAGACCCTGGTGCAGCTTTGATCATACCTCTAACATGGTTCACTTTTCCTTCAAGTGAGCTGTGGCGGGGTTGAGGGAGGGGGCAGTGGTGGGGGTTGGGGTGTTGTCTTGTCTCTGTCCCTGACCCTGTCCTTGTCTCAGTCCCTGTCTCTGTGGAAAAGCAGACTGTAGAGCTGCCAAATGGCTGCCCTGACTGAGTGAGTCATTGAGGGGATTTGGCAGTGGAGTCGCAGGTAATCCTCTCGCCCCTTAACCCATTTTAACACTCCTCCTAGAGAAGGTGGAACGGGGAAGGGAAAAGAGTCAGGGACTGAGTGAATCTATTCTGTAAGACTTTATTATAGTCACCGAGCTACACGGTTAACCTTTGAATTAAGCTAGCAGTTCCCCCATGCAGAATCTAACATATCTAACAGCAGCAGTGTATAACAGTCAATTACTGCTGTTAGCATTGGAGGAAGAAGGAGACGCGATGAGAAGTGACACGACACCAGCTATGGTGATCGCTAAACCAGACACTCCCCGACCCCTCTCCTCATCATAGGCCAGTGTGTATTTCCCTATGCTAATGCTGGGAGGGAGCGAGCGAGCGCGGTGTGTCATGGGGAATCAGGCTGCCCGGTGCAGATGTTTCAAAGGTTAGAGAGTGTCCTCTCAGAGGGCCTGTCGGCTGCCAGGGGCGATGGAGATGGGAGCTGACAGGAGAGAACCAGAGTCCAGGTGAGGCTCCCCAGACCAGGCCGGAGGACACTGATACCTCACCATGGGAGACCCAGCTCATACACACACACATAAACACCCCCACACACACACACACACACAGAGACACACACAGACACACACAGAGTCTTCCCAAGAACAAACCCCATCATTTCCCAGTAATTTCCCAAACCCTTCCAATGTGAGCCAGCCAGTTATGTGTGTTGTGTAACCAAGGTCATACTGTACAACAGCAAATCAAATTAAGAGAGTCAGTGCAACAAAGGAAGATACAAAACATTTATAATAAAGGGGTCAATGTAAATAGTCTGGGTAGCTATTTGATCAACTGTTCAGCAGTCTTATGGCTTGGGGGTAGAAGCTGTTCAGGAGCATTTTGGTCCCAGACTTGGCGCTCTGGTACCGCTTGCCGTGCAGTAGCAGAGAGAACAGTCTATGACTTGGGTGGCTGGAGTCTTTGACAATTTTTAGGGCCTTCCTCTGACACTGCTTGGTATAGAGGTCCTGAATGGCAGGAAGTTCGGTCCCAGTGATGTACTGTGCCGTACGCACTACCCTCTGTAGGACCTTGCGGTCGGATGTCGAGTAGTTTCCATACCAAGCAGTGATGCAGCCAGTCAAGATGCTCTCAATGGTGCAGCTGTAGAACTTTTTGAGGATCTAAGGGCCCAAGCCAAATCTTTTCAGCGTCGTTAGGGGGAAGAGGTGTTGTCATGCCTTCTTCACGGCTGTGTTGGTGTGTTTGGACCATGATAGGTCCTTAGTGATGTGGACACCGAGGAACTTGAAGCTCTCGACCTGCACCACTACAGCCCCATGGATGCAGTCCACTATCAGCTCCTTTGTCTTGCCCACATTGAGGGAGAGGTTGTTGTCCTGGCGCCACACTGCCAGGTCTCTGACCTCCTCCCTATAGTCTCATCGTCGTCGGTGATCAGGCCTACCACCGCCGCGTCATCGGCAAACTTAATGACGGTGTTGGAGTCGTGCGCAGCATCCTTCCTGGTTCTCCCATTTCACAAGGCATCCGATTTTAATTGGAGCAATTACATTTTAATGACCACATTGTCATTAAATGTGTTCATGCTGTACTCCAAGCGTTTCACTCAAATTTTGAAATCAATTTTCTTCCTTGAAGTTGCTGTACAAGTGTTCCAGCACGATTACCAAAAAGAGCAGCAGGAGTAGCTAAGACAGACGAGAGAAGGAAACACGCCACTACATCATACACACAGACCTGGGCAAAGTAAGCCTGTTCAGTGATTTCATGCAGGATTTTTGTACTTTTGCATCAGACTGTAAAAGTGAGTCAGCATAGAGATGAAACCATTCATACATAATTTGACTGTTAATGATGTACTACCAAGAGGAGTTTGTGCTTGAGCAGGATAGAACAGAGGTCACAGTGCCTTTAGATGCACCATCGAATAAATGTTAGTTTCATAGCCGACTGCGAGCAAAATCAATTAGTCAATTACAATTAGTGCTTCGGGACTTTCGCAGTACAGCATAGCAGCAATGTTTAAACACAGAAAGAACCACGTGAGGATGTTTGCCTTTAAAGTCAATAGCTTATAATAATACCTATGGATAGGGAGCGACAAATTTCCTCAAATATGACCAGTTGCCCATGTATAATGACTTTCATCTTTAGTTCTGACATGGGTCCAACTCGGTGTTCCTCTGTCAGGGTCGCAGGGTTTGTCCCTCCATTTATCCCTGGTTCTTCAGGATTGAGTGTT
The DNA here is from genome assembly GCF_045679555.1 of Salvelinus alpinus. NCBI lineage: Eukaryota > Metazoa > Chordata > Actinopteri > Salmoniformes > Salmonidae > Salvelinus > Salvelinus alpinus. The sequence goes on from NC_092090.1 coordinate 35,183,645, forward strand.
AATCTCTCATTGTTTAGCGTTGAGCTCTAGCTGCTACTCATTGCTCCATGCTGGGTCTTCTACAGTCAGAGTTCAGATACCAGTGCTAAGAGTCTGGGCTTTACATCCCCTTCTCTTAAGACAGGCAGATAAGGCCGGAAGAAAGGCTCTGCAGCTCAGTGTCTCATCTCAGCAGTGCTGGTTTCAGCCAGAAAGCCACAAGGCAAAAGGATTTAACACAGCCAGGCAGGGCAGGACGCTCCTCTCCAGAGGGGATTACTGGGAGCAGAGCAGGCCTGCAGAAAACGGACCCCCAACACAGGCAGAGCCATGGTTGACCTGGGAGCACGCACACACACACAAATGGGGTTACCCAGCAGCGCAGACACACACAACTGCCCCTCACACACACACACACACAAACACACAGGATGAGCTGCACATGTTTTTCATTAGGGCAGTCATGGTCAGGGACAAGGAGGCTTTGGCTGGCTGGGTATCTGGCTGCACTAGAGAGAAGGCAGAAGCCCTCATCCTCTCTAACCCGCCATGCACTGTACAATACACAGAGAGGCAGTATGAGAGGGGAAAGGAGAGGGGGAGAGCGAGAGAGAAAAACAGATTAGTGAGAAGTGAGATTCAAAGTGATATGATGGAAGAGGGATTCCTAGTAAATGTTACATAGGGAGCAGTAGAAAGGCAGTTAATTTTGCACCAACTGAGAATTGAAAAGAAGAGTGTGGCGTTGGAAAAGGCTTTTTCTGAGAAAGACTAAGTGTTATCGTGGGATTGGGACTGAGAGTTGGAGAGTAGATGAAAGTGAGAGTCGGAGAGTGGCCCACAAGTGGGATGTGTGTGTGATAGTGACAGAAAAGCACATGGCACGCATACAGTAAATTCACACACACAATCACACTCACACACAAACAACACACACACACCCGCGGCAGACACACGGCATAGGGGTGCTGTTGGTGTCAGAGCTCCACAGCACGGCTGCCTGCTAAGTGGAACATTATTCTCCTGATCTGGCATGACAGAGGAGGTCTAGCAAACCTCTAAGCTTTCAAAATGGCATTAAGTGCTTCAGCTGTGGATTACAGAAAATTCTAATTTGTAATGCTAAAAAGGAGAGACAAAAAAGAGTTCAGCACAGGGGTAGGCGTCCCTGGTCCTGGAGTGCCGCAGGCACTTCATGTTTTTGACCTGGAAGACCAGGTGTGTTGAATTTAGGCAATCACTGAACTGATCGATTAGCTCAGTTGGTCCGGTGTGGTGCCTAGTTGGAACCTAATCCTGCAGTACCTGTGGCACACCAGGAACACGGTTGCCTACCCCTGGTTCAGCGGTTCACGTTTTTGTTCCCCATTTTCGTCATCATAAATGGTAAGTGGGACAATAGTGATATTTATCTATTTTTCACAGCAGTGTGCGTAATCCCTTCAGGTCAAGTTCACACATGAGAGAATTCAGTCGGGGTGATACATGTCATAGGAAACATTAGGTCTTAATATCTCTGTCAGCCTTCACAAAGATTTCCCTGACGCTTGATAAGAAGTGGAGCAACGTTGACATAACATCAGCCCTACACGACAACAGGATCTCTACCTTGACCGTAGTGAACATGTCATCATGCCGTCATAGTGTCGACGTTCCTCTCTCCCTGTGTCCTGTGCAGAGATCTGTCTGTTGACGCGGGGTAGAAGAACAGCCAGCGTCAGAGCAGACACCTACTGCCGTCTGTACTCTCTGTCTGTGGACAACTTCAACGAGGTCCTGGAAGAGTACCCCATGATGAGACGGGCCTTCGAGACCGTGGCTCTGGACCGGCTGGATCGCATAGGTAAGAGACTACATAGTACAACATGACTTTCAACTCCATATGTATCACTGTAATTGAGCTGATCGTTACAGCCAATCATCTGCCTCTCCACTGTCAAGTATTGTGAAATATGAATGTATTCAAAGACGTGTTACAGTCCCCAGGTAACACTCTGTACTAGATTGCCACTGATTCAAATCCCGGATAGAACAAATGAAACGTGATGTTTTAGTAAATGGATATGGTTTGGCTGAGTAAATTACAAAGTGAGTCAGCTGCCAGTCACTGTACTGTACATGGAGGTGTCTGTCTGGGAATCAAACACAGATGTGCCAAAGCTGAGGAATCCTCTGGAAGGGAGCTGTTTCCAGCTAAGTGAGCAGCCAGCGAAGAGGAGAGGAGGCCATGCAGTCAGTGTTTGTGTATGTTAGTGACCTGCTCAGGGCCAGTTGGACCAGTAGGCCCAGCAAACAGATATGTCATATTAGCTCAGATGTCTCCACCCCTCCCACGCTGGCCTCCACACATCTGGCACCGTGGGCCCTGGCTGCCAGGGAGGAGGGACGGATGGGCACCGCAGAGAGAAGAGAGGAGACAACTCTCTCTATTCTACAGGATATTGTTTTATTATCTCATGTGATAATCTCTCCAGGCAGGGACAGTGATGTAAGTTAAAGAGAGGAAAACCCCATGGTGGTGGTGAAGAACTCACGATATATAGCTCACCTAGTTGACCTAGTGAAAGTAGTGTATTTAGTTTGGTTAGTTATATACAATTTACATAACAGACAGTGACAGATAAAATGTCCAGTGCTAACAGTAAGAGAATGGATCATCTCACATCTGTTGTATTGGCCCTGAAGAACAGGGGAGGTAGGTGTTTGGAATGCAGTAGTTAAGTACATAGAATACTGGTTCTTTTCACTCTAGCACCACTTCAGTGATGTGTACAGCGTGTGCAATGATATGACACTTCATTCAGTTCTCAGCCAGCCCAGACAAATAAAAGATTCACAGTGAACGTCAGCACGCCTCGATCATAACTGAACTATCTCTGCATGCTTCATTGTGGCCCTGGGTATGTCTCTAATGAAATGTTGAACAATGCCTGCAGGCAGGGGGCTCTTTCTTTGGTGAAAATGGTGTTCACCTTTCCCCAGCCCTCCTGCATAATGAAGTCATTCACACAGCGAATGCCCTACTAATTAATTACTGTCTTAATGGACCCTGTGCAATCGGATCAGAGCTGGGCCTTCTACGGCGACGTGCGAGCGGCGTCGGGGTCAGGGCGGACCGAGAGACACCCCCCAGTACTGCTCCCCCTAATCGCCAGCCTCTCATATCTGAAATGGAGAGAGATTGATCTGGGCCTAATTGCATTGACAGTAGTAAGCTGAGCGTGCGGGTACTGTACGATTTCAACCCTTTCAGGATTAGTGGTTGAGAAAAAACGCATGTGTGATTTAACCCTGTCACTGCTGGCACGTCCACCCAAGAGGGATAGGGCCTGTGTTGAGTTCACCTTTTCCCGAAGAAAGGCTATTTGTTACTTAGCTCGTCCTAGTGAGCTATTTCAGGCCATCCCCATCCTGTCTCTGTAATCTGGTGAGTGGCTGACCCCTGACCCCTCCACCACTGGCCATGGAGCTCTGGCCATCCAATGACAGCAGAGGAGCACTGCCCTACACTGTGAAATCACTGACGTTAGTGTGAACACTGACCAGTTCCTCATTCTTTCCATATCAGTCAGCCATGTCCCCATTCAGAGCCATGTTTCATCTGCATTCACTTTGCCTCTTATCTACGGCTCCACAGTAAGAGCTAGTCAAACAAACACACACACACACACAGCCTGCTGGAGCTATCATGCTTCCTCTGTGTTATTCCCCTTGGTAGGCTACGTCCCCGTCCCCCCTCTCTCTCTCTCTCTCTCTCTCTCTCTCTCCCTCCAAGTTTCAGCCAGGGTTTCTCTTTTCAAGCTCTGTCCTTGTGCTCGGTGCTGTTAGGGAGAAGTGCTTCAGAATGCAGCGACCGTGTGAAACAGGAATCAAAGAGGAGTCTGGGAGTAGGCTGATCACAGCCATTCTGACGCCCTTTAATAGTCAATGTGCAGCCTAGGGGCTAAAACTCAGTAACACTCAGTGGCCTTTGTTGGCAAATGTGTTGCTTGTTCACAGGATCAGGGGTGATTATGATGTAGCTGGTTATTGTGCAGTAGGGCCAGGCAGTGTGTGGCTAACTGTATAGTGAAAAAATCATGTCTAAATCAGATGCAATTCCAGAGTGTTTAGCTAACTAACTGGACGATCCGGCTGATTGTTCTGTTTCTGTCTGTCTGTCTGTCTGTCTGTCTGTCTGTCTGTCTGTCTGTCTGTCTGTCTGTCTGTCTGTCTGTCTGTCTGTCTGTCTGTCTGTCTGTCTGTCTGTCTGTCTGTCTGTCTGTCTGTCTCACAGGGAAGAAGAACTCCCTCCTGCAGCACAAGGTGCAGCACGACCTGAGCTCCGGCGTTCTCAACTACCAGGAGAACGAGATCATCCAGCAGATTGTGCAGCATGACAGAGACATGGCCACCTGCGCCCACCTCCTCCAGAACATTCCTCCACCTCAGCCCCCGTCTCCGGGGCACACCCCCGTCATCTGGGCTCCCCTCATCCAGGCACCCCTGCAGGCTGCTGCCGCCACCACCTCTGTGGCCATCGCCTTGACGCACCACCCCCACCTCCCACACCTCCCCGCCGCGCTCTTCCGCCCGCCGGTCACGGTCCTGGGCTCCAGGAACCTCCAGGACCCTCCCCCCGGCCGGCTGAAGAAGTTCCACACGTCGGCTCCCACCTCCTTCATGGGGCCTGACTCCCCCTCCAGCACCCCGTCTAAACTGCACTGCTCTGGGATGGACACAGCCCTGCTGGCCTCCTTCCGGGCCCACCACACGACTCAGGGGTCAGGGGCAGCCAGCTCCAGTCAGCAGGCGTCCAGCAGCAGTGGAACCCAGCCTGGGCCTACCGGGGCCTCCGCCTTTCCCTTTGGGCCTTTCTCCTCCTCCGGGGGCTCTCCTTCCCACAGCACGGCACAGAGCACGGCCCAGCTCCACTCACAGCCTCAGACGCAGCAGCCATTCCGCTGCACCACCCCGCCTCTCGCTGCCCTCTTCCAGCAGGGAGCCATGGGGGGAGCAGGGATGGGTGGAGCAACAGGGGGAGCTACTGGGGGGGCTACAGGTTGGTCTTCAGGAGGCGCTACCGGAGGTGAAATAGGAGGAGCAATAGGAGGGGCTGATGAGGGGGCCACGGGTGGGACAATAAGAAGTGCCACTGGTTGGGGTAGACGTGGATCTATAGAAGGATATACTACTGGAGGGCATATAGGAGGAGCCACTGGGGGGTACTCAGGAGGGGCTAGTGGTGGGCACATTAGAGGAACTAGTGGAGGCCATATAGGAGCTACTGGTGGAGCAATGGGAGGGGCAGCTGGAGGGCATATAGGAGGGGCAATGGGAGGGGCTATAGGTGGAATGACAATTGGAGTTCTGGGTACCTCTAGTTCTGGTTGTAGTATCAGCCCCCAGTCCACAGGTTCATCCGGCAACATTCAGCCCTGTCAACTGCTCCACAGCCAGCTGCCCCTAAAGTCTCCACAGGTGGGCTCCCTGCAGCAGTTTGCAGGCGGGGGCAGGACTCCGAGTGGGTTCTACCACTCCCCCCCTCCAGGCTCCCCATCCTCCTCCTCCACCCAGCAGGCCCCAGAGGGCTCCCCGTCTCCCCTGGCCCAGTTCAGCCTGGCAGGCTTACAGTCTGGACTTCAGTCTGGCCTCCAGTCTGGCCTGGTCCCTCAGCTGTCCCTGGAGAGGTCTGCCCTGGCCTCGTTGGCCCAGTATGGCTCAGCTAACGGCTCGCCCTGCTACACCCCTCTGGGGCCCAGCCCCACGGTCCAAAGCCCAGTCACAGGAAGGACTTTCCACTACAGTGACTCGTCCAGTGCCACAGGGTCCCACAGCTCTCTGCTCATGGCCCAGACCTCCCTCCCCAGCCAGCAGCACGCAGCCGGCAGTGAGTCTCTGCTGGGGCTCGGCAGCTTCTCTGAGGATATGAAACTATTGTCCTGTTCTAACCCCTCCCTGCCCCAGGATGTGGCCCAGGCCATGGGATACTCCTCACTCCCACGTTCCTCACCCTCTCGCAGCTCACCCCCACGCTCCTCACCCCCACGCTCCTCCATGGAGCCAGGATACTGCCTCTCCTCGCCCTACTCCTCCCCCATCCTAGTACCCAAACCCTGTAGCTCGGTGTCAGGACACATGGCTCCTCCTGTCCCTGCCCAGATGTCTCCAGGACACCTGCAGCACCAGACTCAGTCCCCCGTGGCCTCCCCGGCCCTGCCGCCACGGAAAGGCTCGGCAGCCCACTCTGAACTAGAACCTGTCCACTCCAAACTAACCTCCAATTTGTGAGGTTTGATCACACCCTCCTGTGCACCCTCCCTGGACTAGTACACAAACAATCTTCCTGTATGATGTCATTCTCTTTTAGGCTTCACTGTGTTCTAATCGTTATCATTTCCACCATCTTAATATTACTGTGATTTAAAAGATGACACAACCAGGTAACGTCGAGCTCCCTAGTCTACTGCTCTTTCTTTGTTTTTGTTTTGTCCTCTTCCCTTTTTTATTCATATGTATATACATAGAAATATATTTAAGAGATATGCTAACCATACGACAGGAGGGTGTGAACAGAAAATGATATCTATTTAAGAGATGGTCATTTCTTTCTTTCTAACTATGCCAAATTCATATGATGGGGTTTGGTTTGATGGTTAGATGGACAACACAATAGTACTTTTTTGCAGGAACCTATGCACTAATACCTGCATGTATAGATGCTTTTTTTGTGTGTTTTAAAAGAACAGAATCAACCTTTTCAGCGGAAAATACATGCTTCAATAAGAGCAGACTGACTTATTTTTTCATCCCGTACAGGATCACATATTGTTGATCCTTAATCATCTATTATCAATTAGATTACTTATTTATCCACTGTATAGACTTTACGAAACCTTCCGAGGCGGAGAAGAGATTTTAGGAAACCAAAAAGAATTTGCCTCCCCTTTGGCCTGTGTGTCGTTGTATTGTCGTAATATTGAGGGGTGTTGAGTGGGCTACAGGCCCTCCATCCCTGTAGTGAGACAGACATCAAGTATGATGTGTTAGTGATAGGCTTCCTGCAGTGTCCTCAACCCTGTCCTAACAAATTCACTTTGTCTTCCAAGCTCATCATGCCGCAAATGTTTTGGATGGACAAGGACAAGTTGAGCCCTGCAATCTGTGTGCTAGTGGACAGAGTGTGTGCATTTATGTGTGTGTGATAGTGACCGAGTGTGAGTGTGTGTTTGAGTGTGTGTCTGTGTGTTTAAGAGAGAAAGAGAGGGAGAGTAGTCTAATGCAAGAGAAGATCTTGCCGGACTAACCAAGGAGGGTTTTGCCTTTTCACAAAACTAGGACTACCATCCCAGCTTGTGTGTGGAGTTGTGTACCTCCAGGACCCTTCAATCTCTCAATGCTAGAAAACACTACACTCACTAGTGCTCCAAGAGCCGTCAATCACACATACTTCACAGTCAGATAATGTAGCGAACACACAGGAAATAGACAATTTGGACATAAGCAATTACGTTTGTTATTGTAATGATATCAGATACCTGTTGAAGTGCTGCTTGATAGAAAAGATCTTACCACTCCACATTACTACCCACAGCTGCTATAAGGTCAACAGACATTCTCCCACATTGAATGCCAGTGTTGAGTTGAACATGTTGAATGTATGCGCATTTCATTAATTTTTATTTAGAATAAATATGGGTTATGCAGTTTTACATCAAGGAGGTACAGACAGAAAGACGGGTCATGACGGAATATAAATGGTAGTTGGGGACAATTTCATAGACCTGTATGTTGAGGTTAATCCCAGCGGACAAGAATGGTTGAAATGACGTCATTCCAGCCAGATAGCATGACTTCATTTCAGCAACATAACATGTTATAATTTCAACCAACCAGCTGTATGCCTGGCTGTGTGTTCTGTATAGATAGGTAGCAGTAATCACCTCTGCTTCTCTCCACAGCCCATCCCTCTCCTGCTCTCCTGCCCATCATAAGGAGCAGCATGTTACCCTGGGTTCAGACAGCTGGGTCCATCTCTGTCAGTCACACCACTCAGCCACAACACTCTTTTTTAACAACACAGCACCTGACCTCTGACCCGTGTAGGCCAGCATGGGCTAGTTGACAGAAGTGCACAGTGACCACACTCTAGTCCCTCATTACTACCTCCCTCAGCAGGCCTGTAACAAGGGCTAACCACACACACACACACACACACACACACACACGCACACACACACGCACACACACACGTACGTGCGTGCGCGCACTCACACACACACACACACACACAGGAACGTACACACATGGACATGCACACACTCATGCACATGCACACACACACACACACATACACACACAGGAACGTACACACATGGACATGCACACACTCATGCACATGCGTACACACACACACAAGCCATGGCTGTCTCCCAGTGCAAATTGCAGTGTTGAATTGAATTAATTTGAACAGGACAGTAAGATTTCTATTGATTAAAAGGGCTTTTAAAATGAGTTCTGTTCTCCTATTGGAGTGAATGCAGATCTAAAGTATCGGTTTTAAGTCTCTCTTTCTCTCTCTCCCTCTGTTTGTTGTTGTTGTTTTACACCTGGTCTTCTTCTGCAGCGAGGCGCTATCTATCTAGACATCTCTGAAATATTTATTCACTGTCGGTGTCTGTCTGACATGTGGCACCTGACTCCCTGACAGGCCGGCTGACGGTGGGAAACCCACAGACATCACCTCAGACAGACAGACAGGGAGGGAGGGAGGGGGAGGCATTTATTCTCTCAGATAGAACGCTCAGCAGCATGATTGGCAGTACACAGGGAGGGAACAGGGAAGTGATCAGCTCCAGTGGAGGAATATTAATGTCTGTAGCGTGTACAGTGCAATCGTTAAAGACTGTGACTGCTGGAGCTGTTAAAACACGAAGCCAATAGACTACCGTGGCTGTTTCACATCTGAACAAAAAACAACAAGAACCTCAACCGGTTTGTTTATTTTCCACAATATGACCTTATTAAGTCCAAGAGTTGGGAAATGTGACTACTTTGGATCGGGGTTGAGGAAGCTAGTGGTTGAGACAGAGGAGTAAATGTGAGGAGACACTGATAGATTGAAGGAATGACGTGGTTGGACAGACGGTCAGGGCGCTGACAGGTAGACAGCCAGCCCATGGGGTGCGCAGGCTGACGAGCTGCTTGTTTTCTGGGGGACGTTGAAGGCATGTCACCCCTGCCTTATGATTGTTCCTGAGCGCTCGTGTAGGTTCGTGGGAGGGAGGAGGATATTGATTTGTGGGTATTTGAGGCAGCTTTTGGGTGTTGCTGAGGTAACGGTGTGTGTGCCTGTGCGTTTGTACATGTGTGTCTGTAGGAGAGATCGCAACCCAGCGTTCTCAACCCAGTGCCAGGGTCGATGTCTGGGAGTGGTCGGTGTCTGAAGATGGGTGGGCAGGGGAGGCACAGGTCATGGCTTAAAGAGAGATAGGCACAAGACAGTGATCGATTAGCTGGGTCTGGACCTGCCCTGGAAGACCTGGGCCATTATCACAGATAAGGAGGTGCATAGTGTGTCAATCATTCCAGTCTGCCGCTGTCATTCAGGGAGCTGTCAGTGTCCCGTCTGAATGTACATGACTCTGTCTCTTACCTAGGCCACACCTACCTAACACTGAACTGTCTGGTCTTCCTTTGATGCTATTTGTTCTTCAAGGGGATTGTGTTATCTTTGGCCATGTCTACACTTGACACTTACATGCAACTTCTGCTATCAGGATAGGAAGATCGCATTGAAAAGACGGGTCTAGATGCACAAAAGTCCCATTGTGGCCCGATTGTGTTCAGATCTGGCTGACCACTTCAGGAGGCGGTCAGGGTTGTATTGTGTGCAGTTTTCTCCTCAGTCTGGACACAATCAGGCTACCGAAAGTGCATACAGTGGGCGACGTCATCAGCACTCTGCCCACAAGTCTCCAGAAAACGTGTGTTTTGGGTGCGAGAGGCACCTTTTCATAATAATGTTGGAGGAAATGCATACCTAGCATGGGAGGAACGTATTTACTGGCTTCATAAATGCTAGCCAGCTAGCTAATATAAAAAACACAATGTTTTGTTTGGCTAGAGTTATGCTAACCTGTTTGCAATCTCTTTAGCTTTGCTAGCTAGCTTGCTGGCTAGTTACAGAGGTTAGTTGGCTAGCTACAGTAGTTGGCTACTGCCATCAAGTTGTTTTGTTAATATCAGATTTAGCCTGTTCCAACATTTGCAGAATGTATACTGCATTTGAATATAGGGAAAGGGGAATCCGGACACAATGTGGACACGGTAGACACATTTAAATGTAGGTGTAGACGCATGAGGTGTTCGGAATTGATCAGAACTCCATGATCAGAATATAAAAGCTGCATGAACTGTCAAGTCTAGACATGGCCTTTGATTAATTGCTGCTGATCTATTTGTACCTTTCTATAGATTGTCTTTAAGGATGTCTGTGGGGAACAGAGGCAAACAGGCATAGCAACTTTATGTCCTTGGAGATTTCAGAGCTCATCCATAAAGACCATCTATAGTAGACTATAAATAGACTTAATTCTACAAAACAGTGAACCGTGTTTGAATTCTACATATCAGAGACTGACTCAATATACAGTAGAGCTATTTCCATTCCATTTCCCTTTTACCATCCATCCAACATGGGAAGGTTGATGTGTTGTGGAATGCCAGAGAAAGCATATGAAGGACATGTCAAGGACAGTGAGAGCATGGCAACTAAAGAAAGCATGGCAACTAAAGACTACTCAATCCAAATACAAACAGCCCCTCCATTCTGAAATAATTTCAGGATAGGCAGACATAACCCTTGGATGTTGTCTTTCTGTAATTCAGTAAAAACAGACCAAACAGGTTTACTGTAGAATGTCAGGGTGGGAGTTTGTTCTCTTTCCTTCCTTCTGCCTGCAGATGTATGTCATTGTGTTCACCTCTGTCCAGATCACTCCAGGGCCTTAGTGTGTTAGCATGCTCTGGTCCTAGCACTAGCCAGGGCTGGAGAGCTGGAGGAAGTGGAGGGAATGGGATTCTGTGCTGCTGTTGTAGTGCTTCATCCTGGACTCTGTCTGTACGGGAGACTTGGAGAAGCTTCTCCTGGCATACCCAGCAGCATTTCCAATTCAGGGCGGTCTCTGTAACACAACACATTTTGATTCCATTTGGGCCACTCCCAATTTCCGAACCTAATCTTTGCCTCCCCACTTCCCATTGTGCTGTATTACTGGGCCGTGAATGTGGGTGGGGGAATCCAGTGGTGCACACTAAAAGGAAATCAGCTGCAGTGATTGAGGATTAGATGTAACAGCAGCAGAATTGAACCTGCTATTTTGGAGGCTGGGGGGGGGGGGGGGGGGGGGCGTTGTGTTTACTAGACGCCTTCATAACTCATTTAGAACCACAGATTAATTCTTAACCTTCAACAAACAAACCATCCCAGCCTATGTAGGCATCTGAGGCAGGGACACATGTAGCAACATATTTCAAATAGAGAAATCGAATATGGTTAAAACTACTGTTTATGGCAGGGCCTGATGCAACTGACCTCTTTTCCACTCTACTTCGGTCAGATAGAATAACATGAAAATGATGTGAGTTTAATCCCAAAGTATGCTGTTGGGAGCAGTGTTAAGGGTGCAACCCGGATATGGCCCAGTTTAGTGAGAGTGTAGCAAATATGAGTGCGTCAAATCAAGGATGGGTGGTACGCATGAGTGTGCAATTCAGAACCGCATCACCTAGCAACCCAGAGGCGTCATGGGTGTTAGTCAAACAAGGCTGCTTTGGAGCAAGACCCTCCAGTCCTCCTCACTGGCTTAGGGGGGAAAGGGCATACAGTACATGGAGTGGAGGTGAGGGCTCAGAACCAACCTGCTTCTCTCTCTTACTGTAGCTTTCGTTTTGCTGAACTATGTATATCTCACATACTCTGATGATACTTAGGATCATATGTATATTATATGTATATGTATATTTACATATACAGATTTATATATTTCCATAGGACCTATTTATATTTCTGTATTTATTTTAGATTCTTAAGTGACGTCATCATCACCATGATAAAGATAAGCAATGTTCACCAAACTGTGTGTATGTACAGATTCATATCATCATTATGGTTTTTAAAAGAAACATATTGTTTGCATTGTATAATCTCTTTGACTTTGGTAATGTGCAGGAGTGGGACATGACGCGCTACGGTACATCACTTTCTATCAGATGGCTTTGTTCTGTTTTGTAACCGCAGTGACAGTCCCACAGCTCTCACACAGACACATCTCTGCGGAGGACAGTATTTTTGACTGCTTTGCTATTGATCAATGGATATCAATATATATTTGCTGTGTTTAAAATGGGAACCATGGGATATAGCAATAAGGGAGATGTACAGGTATGTTGTGACTGGCTGTGTTTACCAGACACTGTGCTATCAGCACGACCAACGCTGTCCACTAACAATGTGGATGATGGGGGGGATGGAGCAAAGCATAAATGGGGTTGTTGATAAGCACACATACTGGATAATATTAAAAAGGTATAGAATAAAATATAAGGAACAACTGCTTTGCGTTTTTTTCCCCATTCATTGTTTTATTCAGTGTTTGCTGTGAATTGTGCCACAAGCACACACATACCCTAACCAATACATTCACTAGTACATGTAGCCACAGTTCAGTACACACTCCTGCCTTTCACATATTCTCATCACCACTCAGCACCTCTCTCTCACTTTTCCCCCCTCTCTCTTTTACTTTCTCTCTCTCTTACGCACATGCACACAGGCAGGCAGTGAGAAGAAGTGAAGCTCCTCAGAATGCTATGCTGCATGGCAGACCGTAAAAGGGGGACTGTCTAACTCTGCCCCTGTGAGCACTCAGCCATCTGTTTCATTAGAATTCCCCCTTGAGGTAACCTTCCCTGGGAGGAGGGGAGAGGAGAGAGAGGGACTCATTGAAAGTGAAGGCCTTTTGTTTTAGATGGTCTCTTTTAATTATACAGAATTCTCCTCTCGTGATATACGCCTGCTGTGAGGAGTGTGCAGAGATTGGCATACGGCTGCCTACTAACCCCATGTTCAGAAATGAGACAAAGCTCTGCATAGCAAGCAAGCCAGCAAGTGAGTAGCACTTCTCCGACGTGAGACTCTCATATCCTCCGACTGTGGATATATGTGTGCCTCCACAGTGACATCCATCCCACTGCCTCGTAGCCCATCATCTCGGTTTCTCCTGCCAGAGTGGGATGGACAGCTAGTGCTAATGCCTTTTTGTGAAGCATCTGGGATAATCTGTTCTGGGCCTCCTTGGTTCAAACTCAACAGTAATTAATCCCACTCATTGCCCTGTGAGGCCGCGGCTGGGGTAGAGCGGCTGTGTGTGTGTGTCTGTTTCTCTCAAGTCTTCCCTCCTTTCCAGATGACCATTTAGACTCTCTCTCTCTCTATGCTGGAGCATTCTGTGGTCATGGAGGGGGCGGTAAGCAGGCCTTGACTTTTACATAAATTAAAATGTTTTCATAGTGGCATTTCAGGGGACATGGGGATTAGAGTGGATTTCAACAAACCAGAGGGATGAAATTTAAGTATGCTAAAAGTCTAAGAGCTATGCTACAGTTCTGCTCTGGATCAAAAGGAATAACCTATCATTATAGAAATTCACATGAGCACAACAAAGATTCATCATTATACGGTTCAGATTCATCATTATACGGTTCCCCTTGTAAAAGGAGAAGACTGGCTTTGGGTCGACTACTCATCCCTTTTCTGCAGATCTTCTCACGCTCGTGCTGAAGCATGCTGGCCTGCCCCGTTGTTTTTTGGCAGTCCCAGACATAGAACACTCAGTAACACACACAGAAACTACAGCACATCCGTATTAGTGTTTTTTTACCCCTATAAAATCCTACCGTCAAAGCCTTTTGACATCTGCCAGCATGTTCGCAAATATTGTCAAAAGGCCAACTTAGCAATGCTCCAGCCTTTGATGCGCATGGTTGAAAGTAAAAAAAAAAAATTGTGTCGATGTGTTTATTTTGTGGGGTAGCTCCTTAGAGTATTAGGGTTCAGGGAAGTGTATGCATGATAAACCTTGAGATTAAGATGGCCACAGGCCATCCAACCTGATCCCCAGTTTCACACAAAGATTGTAATTTTTCCCTATAAAACTTGTCAATGTTCATGGATGGGTACATGCCTGCCCTATTTTAGAATTAGGAGAAAGAGACAAGTGACATAACTGGACTATCTGTGAGTCGGTCCACTTTAGGGAAAAGGTCTTTACTGTTATGACGTGTGCTGCTCTGGGAACTGTGTGACATTTCGCATGAGCATTAGCTCAACATAGGAGCTGTGCCGTAACGCATAAGCTTTATTGTAGGTTAGGGTGTATTTTACTGTTGTACAGGTCAGGGGTCAGTATTAGAATCATTGGAGATAGTATCTCTTTGAATGTGCTTTTGCTCAATTCATCCGAGGTCCCAGCAGCTACTGTATAGCACTGTCTCATGGACCATTTCAGAAATGATGTTCTGTCTTGAGCTGCATTCCCCTGAGAGATGGCAACACGAGGACAAACTGCTCTAATCATTACCCTCGCGTCTGCTAACAGTCCTCACTGTCTGTTTATGAGAGCCTGCCTGCCTCACTCAGCCAGCACACAATACTACTGTAGCTAGCTAGCTCACTAATGCTAACCCCACAGAATACTTTTGGGGGGGGGGGGTTACATGTACATTATCCATTTCAAATTATAAGTTCATAAAACATGTACCCGTAGGCTGCCACTCAAAAGAAGAAAACACATTAAGAAATACAGACAGAGTTTAAGTGATAAGAAATTCAGTATAACAGGTAAGAGCTAATTCTGATATATTATGCTAAGCTCACATATTCATGCCTTTCAACCCATGTTCACTACTAAACCTTCCACCCTACTAATCTACACGGTGACCTGTCTGTTAATGCTCGCCTTACATAGCCCGTCTGCCTTTTTTCTAGGAATGCTTCTATATAAACTCTGTCATCCCTGGTACTGTAATGCTAAAACTCTAGTTCTGACTGCCTGTCTGTTTTTTATAACTCATATTGGCTACAGTTAATTTGTTTGACTATTTTCTTGAGTTCTGGATAATTTCCGTATAATTCAGTCAACTTCTAAAATTGGCTACTTTGGAGTAAAAAATGAAATAGACAAAATTGGTTTGAGAAACATTTTCTTATTTAATTTCACTTCAATAACAATAATCCTTCGTGGCTGGTGATCCCAGCACAGTGTGCTCCTCCGACTCCCACCTTCCTGAGCTAAGCCCTGGACATGGTGAGGAAGGATTTCCCATCTCCATAGCCTTTCTTCTCCCCCATGGCTCTGCTCTGGAAAGATTCCTCTCTTCTGACCCTCCTCTCTCACTCTGTTTGTGGCGGAAGGTAAATGCTACTCAACAGAAGTCTCCACTGTCCCCTGCTCACAGTTCCCTGCTTATCATATTAGCCCAAGCTCTTGAGCTTCTCTGTAACAGGGTCTTCCTTGAACCGAGCGGGAGAAAACAGACCTGGGTGACTAGATGGCCATACCATAAATACCAGAAATCGTAAATGGCCTTGTCTTTTACACCAATATCACCTACTGTAGCAGAGCTTCTGAACACCTGTAAAGGAGGCAGGCTTGTGTCCCTGAAATGGTGCCTTTACCCTTCCTTTACTTAAACTATTCAGGGGGAGAAAACGGCCTCTTTCTGTATCTCAACCTCTGAGCCCCACAAGAGGCAGTTTAGAGCATCTGAGGATAGGATTACCAATTGCTTCTGATACACGGAGCCCACAATTTCCATCTGTCTCTCTTTCACCGCTTATCAGTGAGAAGTGGGGGGACTGGAAACAGTGCACATTCATCACAATCACCACAGACACACATTTAAGGGCATCAGACGTTCTAAGAGAAATCGAAAGTGACAGACATGCGCAAGTGACATCACACAAGTGGGGTGAAGAGAGCTTTGAATAATCCCAATGTGTGTTCTTATACAGTCACCTCAAATTATTGTCAGCCTTGATAAAAAAAATTATGTTTTATAAGTTAATCTCTTCATAAGAAACTGTATTGTGGACTTCCATGGCTTCAATGAGCCGAATACCACAAGTGTAGACCTTACAGTGAAATGCTTATTTACAAGGTCATTCCCAACAATGCCCAACAGGTAACACGCATGTGTGTGTGTGTGTGTGTGTGTGTGTGTGTGTGTGTGTGTGTGTGTGTGTGTGTGTGTGTGTGGCACCAATATGTGTGAGTGCCTGTGCCACTGGGGTGTAAAAATCAGGTAACACGCATGTAAAATCCATTTGTCATCCATCCCCATGGGAAAAGGCAAAGAATTCACAAACGAAAAGAGACAATGCTTTTTGACCTTAGTATTTTATTAGGATCAAAACTATAGCTATAAAACTGCTATTTTAGTTATTGTTTTGGGTACAAAACAATATCTAAAAACTAAATATACCACTTACTACTATTAAGGCAATAATTAAAGGTCATGAACAGTCAAAATCCTGTTTTTCATGAACTCAGATGATATTTGATGGAAACCAGATCAACGTATGATGACAAACGTATGATAAATGACCGTTGCTTCTACGTTGATAAAGTTTGAACGTAAAGTTACTGGTCCCCTCCCCCATGCCAAACACTTGGATTCATTATTAAGGGGACAAGGTGACATCAACTTACCTCTCATTTTAATACACCAATGGTAACATGATATTCTCTTACCTAATTTAAATAAGTACCACCTTGTAACCAACATCGGAGAAGGCGTGTTTGAAGAGGGGTGTAGTTTATATAGCTCGATAGCTACTCTACCGGTGCCAACATTTTACTGTAGGGTGTAGGCAAATGTAATTAAAGGTTTACCCTATTAATCTATGGAAAATATAATTATAGGTTTCCCCTTTCATCTGTGTCTGGTGTTCGCTAGTTACTGGCTAGCTAAGTCTTCAGCCAGCATGAACAACAGGGGTGGACGGGTCGTTCAAAACTCATAACGCAGTTGTCAACTCAACACATTCATCAGTGCTGCTGTGAACCACATCACAAGAGACATGCCAAACGGGAGATCTATAAAAAATATACTGTATATCATTGATGCAATTTAAATGTTGTTAGAGTTGCTTTGTATATCACCAAATTTGCTTGAGATGAGTTTACTAAAACACTGCATCCAAGTTGCTTGATATAGGCATTTCAAAGAGCTGTCATTCAAGGTGACCTCATGAATATAAGTTCCTGCCCACTCAGCCCGAAACACATAAAAAAAATGTTTCACCTTTTTCACCTCAATTGGTAGTTACAGTCTTGTCTCATCGCTGCAACTTCGTACAGACTCAAGAGAGGCAAAGGTCAAGAGCCATGCGTCCTCCGAAACACAACCCTGCCAAGCCGTACTGCTCACTTAACCCAGAAGCCGGTTGCACCAATGTGTTCTGAGGAACAGGAGTCGCTAGACCATGATGGGACAAGGACATCCCGGCTGGACAAACCCTCCCCTAACCTGGACGACGCTGGGCCAATTGTGCACTGTCTCATGGGTTTCCCAGTCACGGCCCGGCTGCGACACAGCCCGGGTTCGAACCCAGGTCTGTAGTGACACCTCAAGCACCGCGATGCAGTGCTTTAGACCGCTGCTCCATTCAGGAGGCCAGCCTGTCTTTTTAAACTTTTCAAGACCTATAAGAAGTTTAAAACCACTGGAACAGAGGTAAACTTGCTTGGTAGAGGATGCATGTGTATCTTGTGAGGAAGATGGTTCTGTAGGCAAAGAAAAGTCCAAGTGCCACAGCTGGAGAATGACAGAATTTGGTCGCATCTTGGGGTCACCAAGTCTCTTAATCTGCTATTAGAGGCCACCTCCAGCCAATATGCTCTTTAGAGGGGTTGCTAGGGAAAAAAAGCCTTTATTGAGAGTAACCAACAAATGTAAACACCTGGAACTTGCTAAATGGTATTTGCACTTGGATTGGAACCAGGTGCTATGGTGATATGAGACGAAAATAGAGTTCTTAGCAGTGGGTATGGTGTCAAAAGATGGATGCATGTGCAGAAATGAACCTCAAACCTACTGTAAAATATGGCGGATATTTGATGTTATGGGGCTGTTTTGCTTCCACTGGTCCTAGGGCCCTTGTTAAGG
Source organism: Salvelinus alpinus (assembly GCF_045679555.1). Classification (NCBI taxonomy): domain Eukaryota; kingdom Metazoa; phylum Chordata; class Actinopteri; order Salmoniformes; family Salmonidae; genus Salvelinus; species Salvelinus alpinus. Next base: position 35,201,834 of record NC_092090.1, read on the forward strand.
TCAACGGCATCATGAACTCTACTAAGTAATAGGACATTTTTAGCCAAAGACCTGGTTGCCTCTGTCAGAAGGCTGAAACTTGGCCATAAGTGAATCTTCCAGCGAGACAAAAACCCCAAGCACACATAAAAATGGTTAGTTAAATTTACCACAAAATCAATATTTTGCAAGGGCCATCTCAGCCTCCGGACCCCGTTGAAAAACTGAAAAAATTTGATTTGAATTGAAGAGGGCCGTCCATAAGCGCAGACAAAAGGACATGAAGGATCTGGAAAGATTCTGTATGGAGAAAAGATTCATCCCAGTGTGTTCTCCAATCTCATTAAACATGATAGAAAAAGGCTAACTGCAGTTATCCTCGCAAGGGGAGGGTGCACAAAGTATAGAAAGCAGGGAGGCCAAGAATTTTGATACCCTATCTTTTTGAGAAAACAATATTACTTGTTAAACAAAATACATTTATCTGAGCAATTATATGAGTATAAAGAAAGGTATAAAGACAAATTGGAGCATACAATACAATAATAATAATAATATTGTATGCTTCAATTTGTCTTTAGACATTTTTTTAATACTAATACACCCTCCCCTTGCGAGCATACCTGCACTTAGCCCTTTTCTGTAATGTTTTATGAGTTTGGAAAACACACTGGGATGGATATAGCTCAGTATTTGTACGCTTTATTTTATACAGTCTTTTTTGCTCATCTTTATCAAGGGTGCCAATCATTTTGGAGGTGACTGCACGTATGTGAACGTCTTTCTGTGTGTGAACCTCTGCCGCCTCACATGCTGTGATGGAATTGAGGGAATTGTATGATTTGCAATGTTGTCTCTTTATCTCCCATGAGACTTGCTATACAGTATATGTGCCATAGAGAATACTTGACTATGAGCACACTTATATAACATAATGGATCAGGTTCCATCTCCCATCAATATTTTTGAATATCAATCTCATGATAAATGCATTTCGATAATGTAGCAGTAAAAGGATTGCATTCATCTTCATTTATAATTTAGTGTTATTTTCTCATTCATTGTTGGCCTTAATTAAGAAATATAGAAATCTAATTTCATTTGGGCCAAGCTAGGGAAGGATAGCCGGAAGAGCTAGCAGGGTAATCAAATAATTATCGTCAGTGTGCATCTAGAGGGGCTTAATTACATGTGCAGGGCTATCCGCTCATTGTGCAGAACAATTAAGGTTGTTTGAAGTGCCATCAATGACTCCCATAATTAGTTTGGCAGAAGTACCACACTCTACTGAGCAAAGCAGAGCAGAGCAGCAGCTTCTCTTGGAAAGGAGAGGGAGCGGAACCATTTTGTTGTCAGCCAGAGCCAGCGTCATGGATGTCACTGTAGTCTAGTTTGAAGATGACAAAGGTTAAGACAACAGGATTCTAATATCCCATAACTCTTTGCAACGATGGGACCAGCTATGCTAGTTAGGAACAGTGCTGGTCCCAGATTTGTGATGATGTTGACTTAACCTGTATATTTTTGACCTAGACTGTAATGCATCTCTTGACCCTGTTGCTCAAATTAATAACCCAGCCAGCCATCAGGATAGACAAAAAAAACATGCTATTTATGTTGTGAATCCAAATGCCATAGAGAATTTGATGGGTATTAAAAAAACAGAAAGCAAACCTAAAGGCCTCATTAACTTAATTCACATGGGTCAGAGACCAATTTATTCTGCTCCATTCATCCTATAAACGAACAAACATCATCCATCCATCCGAGAGGAGGTGAACCGACCGACCGTGACATTGATGTCGGAAATCTTTCCCCTTTTTGATGTGCTCTGAAATTTGTAACCATGATGTACTTCGTTAACCCAGTCCCACAACATAAACAGACACAGACACCAGAGTGGATGTGATGCGGTGCATGTGAATGTACAGTATGTAGCCAGAGGGAAAGTTTCTGTTCAACGTCATCTCATGTTATATGTCATGTTATATTATGTCAGAGAGCCTAGAAGGGCTTAAAATTAGTTTGAATTGTCTGAGATATTGTTAGGAGTGACTGAAGACCCAGAAACACTTACCGAGAGATGGAGGAGAGAAGAGAGGTGGGGAGGTGAAGGACGGAGCCTGGTGTTCCGAGGTGGTCACAGAAGAGACAAAAGATGTCTTTACTGACACTGCATACATTCTCCCCCAATTGTGACTGGCGATACTCATAGGAGTCCAAAATAGAATAGAAAATAGACAGGGAAGTTAAACAGGAGACCTTTCAACGTGAGCAGGCTGTGGAGGAGAAGAGACAGAGGGATGATGAAAGATACAAAAGGGATAGGACAAGAAGAGAAAGAGAGAGGAGAGACGGTTGAGAGAGAGGGGAAAGACCTTTAGCTAGAGTAACAAGGCAACAGCAAACATGTCGTCCCCCACGAAGGATGCAGCGCCCCCCCTTGGGCCAATTGAGATGTTGCATTTGACTAACAAATTTCAGTAATAATCACTATAACTCCTGCCTAAGACCAATCAATCTGTTTCATTTTGTATATGCCGGATCTCTATGGAAAGACGCATCATTCACCCAAGTTTCATTCACCCAAGTCAAAATCGATTCAGTGCTGTCGAAGATATTGCGTGTAACTAACAAACGTATGAACCAATGTACAGAGACAGATACACAGTCCCATCCCCGATTTCATTGTGGGGTACAATTAAGTGCAAGGTAATGACTATACAAGGTCTAAATGATGGTATATTAGCTACTGATTGACATTCATTTTATTGACCTAGCCTGGGCCTCTGGCCTCTGTTGCAAAGGGCATTTTGAAATGGGCTAATATGCAATAACCAAACAGTAGTAACTACATAGGACGTTATCAATAAAACGTCACAAGAAGGTGCAGACCGGGCCTTCCGAGTGATGCAGCTGTCTAAGGCTCTGCATCGCAGTGCTAGAGGCATCACTACAGATCCGGGTTCGATCCCGGGCCTATGTCGCAGCCGACCGATACCGGGAGAACCATGAGGCAGCGCACAATTGACCCACAGTCGTCCGGGTTAGGGCAGGGTTTGGCCGGCTGGGATGTCCTTGTCCCATCGCGCTCCTTGTGTCGGCCGGGTGCATGCACGCTTGCTGTATGGTGTTTCCTCCGACACGTTGGTGCGGCTGGCTTCCGGGTTAAGCGAGCAGTGCGGCTTGGCGGGGTCGTGTTTCAGAGGACGCATGGCTCTTGACCTTCACCTCTCTCTCGAGTCCGTACCGGAGTTGCAGCGATGGGACAAGACTGTAACTACCAATTGGGGAGGGGAAAAAAGTGCAGAGCGTTCGATTTACCTGCTGGGGGGAAATGAGTCCTCAGCTACACTAAAACCATTGGCAACTACGTACCGTTTTCAAGGGATTGTTAAATAAATGTTAGAACTATTTGTTTTTAATATCGTCACCTCTTGAAGAGCATAGTCAGAAGAACACTTTTCCACATTTCGCTATATCATTAGAGTTATACAGCAAGTAACGGGAGGCTTTACATTATCAGTAAACATCAATTGATAATTTATTTTCAGATACGTGAGGTTAATCCTATCCATTTGGCATAAAGCTAGCTAGCTAAGTGAACAACATGTGTCATTTAGCTTGCTTAATCAGATTATGTTTTTGGAAAGAGTTTGACATCGGCAAGTCCTTGTCCTGGTAAAGTTGTCGGACTACTGTTATCACCACTATAGATGGCAAGCAAATCAAACAATATTTGAATATACAGCCATATAGTTTATCCCCTGAAAGTTAGCTTGGGTCCTGAGATCCTCAAAAGGTTCTACAGCTGCAACATCGAGAGCATCCTGACTGGTTGCATCACTGCCTGATACGGCAATTGCTATGCCTCTGAGCGCAAGGCACTACAGAGGGTAGTGCGTATGGCCCAGTACATCACTTGTTAAACAAGGGGGCTAAGCTGCCTGCCATCCAGAACCTCTACACCAGGCGGTGTCAGAGGAAGTCCCCAAAAATTGTCAAAGACCCCAGCCACCCCAGTCATAGACTGTTTTCATGGCAAGTGGTACCAGAGTGCCAAGTCTAGGACAAAAAGGCTTCTCAACAGTTTTTACCCCCAAGCCATAAGACTCCTGAACAGGTAATCAAATGGTTACTCAGACTATTTGCATTCTGTGCAGCCCCCCCCAACCCCCCAACCCCTCTTTTTACGCTGCTGCTACTCTCTGTTTATCATATAGGCATAGTCACTTTAACTATACATTCATGTACGTATTACCTCAATTGGGTCGACCAACCAGTGCTCCCGCACATTGGCTAACCGGGCTATCTGCATTGTGTCCCGCCACCCACCACCCGCCAACCCCTCTTTTACGCTACTGCTACTCTCTGTTCATCATATATGCATAGTCACTACCTCAATCAGCCTGACTAACCGGTGTCTGTATGTAGCCTCGCTACTTTTAAAGCCTCGCTACTGTATATAGCCTGTCTTTTTACTGTTGTTTTATTTCTTTACTTACCTATTGTTCACCTAATACCTTTTTGCACTATTGGTTAGAGCCTGTAAGTAAGCATTTCACTGTAAGGTCTACACCTGTTGTATTCGGCGCACGTGACAAATGAACTTTGATTTGATTTGTTAACTAGCCATATTAGCGGGATCTGTTATTAACCTGCTAGCCAATTTGACATGGTCCATCAATCAATGTAGCCTATCATGTCTGTCAGCAGCAATCGTGATTAAACACTCTTCAAAACAATGTTGAAAAGGGGATGATGTTAGATAACTTCGCTAAGTAGGCCTAAACAATATCAGCTAGCCATCAGTACATTGGAAAATACAACCTTCTGCTGCTTGACAGCCAGAGCCCACAAAGGATGGGAAACCAATCATACTTGTCAGGTTGTAACGTCTGTTGGAAGGAGAGGACCAAGGTGCAGCGTGGTACGTGTCCATATTTATTAAATGAACACTGAAATAACAAAAATAACAAAGAATAATGACCGAAACAGTTCTGGCTGGTGCAGACACACAACAGGAAACAACTACCCACAAAACACAGGTGGGATGAGGCTACCCAAGTATGGTTCTTAATCAGAGACAACGATAGACAGCTGCCTCTGATTGAGAACCACACTCGGCCAAACACATAGAAATATAAAACATAGAACAAAAACATAGAATGCCCACCCCAACTCACGCCCTGACCAAACCAAAATAGAGACATAACAAAGGAACTAAGGTCAGGGCGTGACATACAGTGGGGAGAACAAGTATTTGATACACTGACAATTTTGCAGGTTTTCCTACTTACAAAGCATGTAGAGGTCTGTAATTTTTATCATAGGTACACTTCAACTGTGAGAGAAGGAATCTAAAACAAAAATCCAGAAAATCACATTGTATGATTTTTAAGTAATTAATTTGCATTTTATTGCATGACATAAGTATTTGATACATCAGAAAAGCAGAACTGAATATTTGGTACAGAAACCTTAGTTTGCAATTACAGAGATCATACGTTTCCTGTAGTTCTTGACCAGGTTTGCACACACTGCAGCAGGGATTTTGGCCCACTCCTCCATACAGACCTTCTCCAGATCCTTCAGGTTTCGGGGCTGTCGCTGGGCAATACGGACTTTCGGCTCCCTCCAAAGATTTTCTATTGGGTTCAGGTCTGGAGACTGGCTAGGCCACTCCAGGACCTTGAGATGCTTCTTACGGAGCCACTCCTTAGTTGCCCTGGCTGTGTGTTTCGGGTCGTTGTCATGCTGGAAGACCCAGCCACGACCCATCTTCAATGCTCTTACTGAGGGAAGGAGGTTGTTGGTCAAGATCTCGCGATACATGGCCCCATCCATCCTCCCCTCAATACGGTGCAGTCGTCCTGTCCCCTTTGCAGAAAAGCATCCCCAAAGAATGATGTTTCCACCTCCATGCTTCACGGTTGGGATGGTGTTCTTGGGGTTGTACTCATCCTTCTATTCCTCCAAACACGGCGAGTGGAGTTTAGAGCAAAAAGCTCTATTTTTGTCTCATCAGACCACATGACCTTCTCCCATTCCTCCTCTGGATCATCCAGATGGTCATTGGCAAACTTCAGACGGGCCTGGACATGCGCTGGCTTGAGCAGGGGGACCTTGCGTGCGCTGCAGGATTTTAATCCATGACGGCGTAGTGTGTTACTAATGGTTTTCTTTGAGACTGTGGTCCCAGCTCTCTTCAGGTCATTGACCAGGTCCTGCCGTGTAGTTCTGGGCTGATCCCTCACATTCCTCATGATCATTGATGCCCCACGAGGTGAGATCTTGCATGGAGCCCCAGACCGAGGGTGATTGACCGTCATCTTGAACTTCTTCCATTTTCTAATAATTGTGCCAACAGTTGTTGCCTTCTCACCAAGCTGCTTGGCTATTGTCCTGTAGCCCATCCCAGCCTTGTACAGGTCTACAATTTATCCCTGATGTCCTTACACAGCTCTCTGGTCTTGGCCATTGTGGAGAGGTTGGAGTCTGTTTAATTGTGTGTGGACAGGTGTCTTTTATACAGGTAACGAGTTCAAACAGGTGCAGTTAATACAGGTAATGAGTGGAGAACAGGAGGGCTTCTTAAAGAAAAACTAACAGGTCTGTGAGAGCCGGAATTCTTACTGGTTGGTAGGTGATCAAATACTTATGTCATGCAATAAAATGCAAATTAATTAATTAAAAATCATACAATGTGATTTTCTGGATTTTTGTTTTAGATTCCGTCTCTCACAGTTGAAGTGTACCTATGATAAAAATGACAGACCTCTACATGCTTTGTAAGTAGGAAAACCTGCAAAATCGGCAGTGTATCAAATACTTGTTCTCCCCACTGTAGGTATAGTTCACTTTTATTTTATATCACTCAAATATCCAATTAATGGTGGCCAATAATCAGAGATATCGTGAGGCTAGCTCTCGAAAATTAGAGGCCTCATTCCGCCTTCTCCCTACAGTTCTCAGCCATTAGCTTTGCCCATGACTGTCTCATGTAAACTAAAATCCAGAAGCTGTGTTTTAACATTTAGAATCGTCAATAATTATCGCTTGTAATACGGCTTCCGAAACATATGACCAATATCTTTCATCAGCGATAAAGAATCCTTAAAACCTCTAAAGGGTCGGACCCTTTTTTTCCAATTTTTGCCTAAAAAGACATACCCAAATCTAACTGCCTGTAGCTCAGGACCTGAAGCAAGGATATGCATATTCTTGGTACAATTTGAAAGGAAACACTTTGAAGTTCGGGGAAATGTTAAATTAATGTAGGAGAATATAACAGATTAGATCTGGTACCATCATCTTTGAAATGCAAGAGAAAGGCCATAATGTATTTTCCAGCCCAGGTGCAATTTAGATTTTGGCCACTAGATGGCAGCAGTGTAAGTGCAAAGTTTTAGACTGATCCAATGAACCATTGCATTTCTGTTCAAAATGTTGTATCATAACTGCCCAAATGTGCCTAATTGGTTTACTAATACATATTCAAGTTCATAACTGTGCACTCTCCTCAAACAATAGCATGGTATTATTTCACTGTAATAGCTACTGTAAATTGGACAGTGCAGTTAGATTAACAAGAATTTAAGCTTTCTGCCCATATCAGATATGTCTATGTCCTGGGAAATGGTCTTGTTACTTACATCCTCATGGTAATCACATTAGCCTACGTTAGCTCAACCGTCCGGTGGGGGTGACACAGATCCTGTAGAGGTTAAAATAAAAAAGATACACTTTCTGTAACAGTTTTGCACAGATCCATACAGCTATGGGGGCCTCCATCCAACAAAACTACACTTCTGCTACACTTCCCGAGTTACGCTTACACACTGGTGTTCGGAGCATGCTAGATAGCTAATTAGCACAGGTAGTCGACTCTTGTCTTCCGTCTGTTTTCTATAAACAAGCACTGTAATATGGAGATATGGCCATGTGGGAACACTAACCCTAACGCTATCAAGTTGTGTATCAATTTAACCTTTTTTAGGGGGAAAACCATTTCTCGCTGATATGAAAGATAAGGTGCTTCCAAAACCGTACCGCAAGCGATGCATGTTAATGTTCAAACCGATCATCGGTGTCTGTGAGCGCATGGGCAGCGCCATTGCGGCATCTCCATTTTGAAGTAGTTCATTTGCTTCTTCTAATACTTCTATGAGTTGGTAAACAAACTGAAAAGGTGCATACTGCCACCTGGAGTGTGTTGTTTGAACAGCTACAATGTCAAGGTTGAAATGTTTGCTCACGAGTATAATTCATTGGCTGATCCCTCTTGATGACCTGGATTAAATTATGTGATCTTTCCTTAACCCATAGGAAGTCTCACCCAGATGGTGAAAGGCCCTAATGATGTTGCCCATGCTAAAACTGGCATTTGGGCACTAGAGTCCTCTGTCTATCTCTATGGAGAGAGCCACCCCTGGTTTAAGTAGACCAGAACTGTGACCATTTTTTTCAATGGTAAATGGCCTTGATGGGATATCTTTATTCAGGCTGGCTTCACGTGCTCATGGCAAATTGGAAACTGGGAACTGCTAGCTTGATAAGCTTGCTAACATTGTTAATAATAAAGTTAGCTAGCTTGCTTAACATTAACAATATGGTCAGACTAGCTACATTATCCACATTGATAAGGCTGTAGTTGTCAATAACAAATGTGTTATCTTTTGGTTGAAAAGGTAAAAGGTCAGTGGTGAAACTCGGCAACTCGAGTTTCCCACTTGTAATTCTGACTTGGAGGGCCTCATGTGGGTGCTAGAAAGCTAGCTAGTATGCTAGGTAGTGAAGCTGTAGGTATCAACAGCCAATCCAGCAGAGGCTGGAAGCTATGGCAAGCTTTGATTGGTCACTCGCGCCACGATATTGCAGACGATTTGCATAAAGTACAGCTTTCCCTAACTTTAGTCCCACCCTGTTCAGCTCCCTCGCCCATGCTCGCATCGCTAATCGGTCCCCCGCCCACTCAGTTTCTCTTCGCTTTACTTCCATTGAAAATGAATGGCTTCCAATGTTTCACCGTGTGATGCTGCTGTATAGTCAACACCCCCTGTGAGTTCGCCCACCCCGGTGTGCCGCAACCCAATTCCTTGCCTTGACGCTGATTGATCTGGGTAAATTGTGAGCGCTTACTTTCACATCTGGGTTACAAGCTTTGCCTCTTCCTCTCTGGTTGATTGACTGTATGATCACCTTGAAATGAGCTGGCCAGACCCAGGGATCAGCCATTAACATTACATGATGTATTGCATTGAAATATGAAGATCCTCATTTGCATAAAATAGTTAGCTTCAACTATTCTTAGAACTAATATATTCCAAGCTTCCTTTGATGTTACTACTGCTGGTGTTTCTGATGGGCTTCAGGGGTTGTCTTTGCTTGCATTACTCATTCAGTAGCATTTATGTTAAACCACACATCTCACAGTATGATGTCTTACTATACCAAGACCCCCAGAGCAATATGAACTGGGTGAGAGGGAGGAGTGGATAGAAATGGAGGGGGGGGGGGGGTAAAGGTGGGTGAGAGGGCAGGGAGAGTATCGGAACAAAATGACCCAGAAAATAGAGCAGAGGGAATTTGGGGAGAGAGAGGGAGGTTGAATGATTGTGAGGGGAACGAGTTTGAGAGAGAGAGAGAGAGAGAGAGAGAGAGAGAGAGAGAGAGAGAGAGAGAGAGAGAGAGAGAGAGAGAGAGAGAGAGAGAGAGAGAGAGAGAGAGAGAGAGAGAGAGAGAGAGAGAGAGAGAGAGAGAGAGAGAGAGAGAGAGAGAGAGAGAGAGAGAGAGAGAGAGAGAGAGAGAGAGAGAGAGAGAGGTGGAAGAGAGAGCGAGCGAGAGGTGGAAGAGAGAAAGAGAGAGAGGTGGAAGAGAGAAAGACAGAGGGAGACAGAGAGAGAGATTGGCAATAGAAACCGGCAGACATAAAAAGACATGGCTACCCAAAGAGGAGCGTGTATGTGGTCACTGCACGACATTGGAGGTAGAAACAGAGATGCACTTTCTCCTTTACTGTGATAAATATTCCTCACCAAGAGATTCATTATTCACAGAAATGTCTACATTTATTCCAAATTTTAACTTATTAAACCCAGAGGAAAAACAAAAAATACTCATGGGCGAAGGAGCAATGGCTCCGCTTGCAGCCAAATATGTATTTGCCTGCCAT
>NC_092090.1:35216986-35239486 GCF_045679555.1 Salvelinus alpinus
TACAAGCTATTGTGATAATGACGTGTACATATGTGCAGCTTATGCTCCTCCTTCAGATTCACCATATTATGATGATCAGTTTTTTGACAATCTCCATACAGAAATCATTACATTTCAGGCAGAGGGTAAAGTGCTTCTTTGTGGAGATTTCAATGCAAGAACAGGTTCTGAGCCTGACTACACTGATGCGGGAGGTAACCACCACATATTTGGTCACCCCTCCTTGTACAGCAGCCCTATTATAAATAATAGAAACAGTCCTGACCAAATACTGAACAAAAATGGGAAGGAGTTAGTGCATCTCTGTCGAGCCTTAGGCCTGTACATGCTTAATGGTAGAATCAGAGGGGACTCTTTAGGTCAGTTTACTTACTGCTCAGCTCTTGGGACAAGTGTAGTCGATTATGCCATCACGGACATTGACCCCTCCTCCATTAGTGCATTCTGTCACGTTCCTGACCTATTTATGTTAGTTTTTGTGTGTTAGTTGGTCAGGACGTGAGGTTGGGTGGGCATTCTATGTTTTCTGTTTCTGTGTTGGTTTTGGGTTGCCTGGTATGGCTCTTAATTAGAGGCAGGTGTTTGGCGTTCCTCTAATTAAGAGTCATATTTAGGTAGGCGTTGTCACAGTGTTCGTTGTGGGTGATTGTCTCCTATGTCTGTATGTATGTTCGTACCACATGGGACTGTAGCGTTTGTTTGTTTCGTTTCGTTTCGATGTCGTCCGTTTCCTGTACGTAAGTTTATGTTTAGTTATGTAAGTTTATGTTCAGGTTGCGTCAACGTCGTTTTCTTATTTTTGTAGTTTGGAAAGTGTTTTGTTTCGTTTCGTGTGCCATCGTAATTTATAATAAAGATGGCTTATTTCCCTGAGCCTGCGTTTTGGTCTGAAGATCCTTCTCTCCTCACCTCTTCCGAGGATGAGGAGAGCGACACCCGTTACACATTCACTGTCAGACCACAGACACCATTGTCAGATCACAGTCAGATCAACGTGTTTTTGAAGAAATTAACCGGAAATATTCATTCAAAAAAACTGCCCAATAAACTCTTCAACATAAACCAATCATACAGATGGGCTCCAAACAGTGCAGAGGGATTCATTGAAACATTGAACTCAAAAGAAATGATGAACTCTATACAGTTTTTCAATAACTCACAATACCAAAACAATAAAGATGGTGTCAATTCGGCTACTCTAAACATCAACTGCATATTCCAAAAAGCAGCATCGAAAGCAAATTTGAGAAAACCAAAGAAATGCAACATCAGAAACAAAAAACAAAATGTTTCTGACAAATGGTTTGATAATGAATGTAAAACAATTAGAAAACACCTAAGACAAATGTCAAACAAAAAACATAAGCAGCAAAACAACCCAGAGCTACGATATGAATACTTTGAAACTCTGAAACAGTATAAACATACACTGAAACGCAAGAAACTGAATTATACCAACAAGACACTTGATGAAATTGAAAACGCAATTGACCAAAATCAGTTCTGGGACATGTGGAACAATTTAAGCACAACAAAGCCACAAGAATTAGCCATACAAGATGTAGGAATTTGGAAAACTTATTTTGATAATCTATACAAAAACATCCCACAAAAAGACTTAAAACAGAACCAATTAGAAATTAAAGAAAAATTGAAAATCTTTGAATCAGTCATTAAAAATAACCAAAATCCATTAGATTACCCAATAACCCAACAAGAACTAAATGAAAAGCTCAAATCTATTAAATCAAAGAAGGCTTGTGGTCTAGACAACATCAGAAATGAAATGCTGAAAAACAGCACACCTGAGTTGCAAAATGCTGTGCTTAAATTGTTCAACATGGTTTTAACTTCTGGCTGCTTCCCTGATGTCTGGAACCAGGGGCTCATCTCCCCTATCCACAAAAGTGGAGACAAATCAGACCCCAATAATTACAGGGGAATTTGTGTAAACAGTAACTTGGGAAAGGTTTTCTGTAGCATTTTGAATTCAAGAATCCAAACCTTTCTTCAAGAAAAAAATGTAATAACTAAATGTCAAATTGGCTTTCTCCCTAACCATCGCACTACTGACCATATATACACCTTACACACACTAATTAATAAACACGTCCACCAAAAAAAAGACGGCAAAATCTTTGCTTGCTTTATTGACTTTAAAAAAGCATTTGATTCTATTTGGCACGAAGGGCTATTCTACAAAATTCTACAAAGTGGGCTTGGTGGTAAGGTGTATGACTTAATAAAATGTATGTACACAGAAAACAAGTGTGCAATAAAAATCAAAAACCAAAGAACAGAATTCTTTTCACAATGTCGAGGTGTGAGACAAGGCTGTAGTTTGAGTCCAAATCTTTTCAACATTTATATCAATGAATTAGCAGACATGTTGGACCATTCTCCAGCCCCAGGACTCACACTATTTGACACAGAGGTGAAATACCTGCTATATGCTGATGACTTGGTACTTCTATCACCAACCAAAGAAGGTCTTCAACAGAACATTAATATTCTAGAGCAATATTGCCATAATTGGGCCCTGGCAGTAAATTTCCCAAAAACTAAAATCATGATTTTCCAAAAACAAAACAGATGTCAGAAACACAAATATAAATTCACCCTGAACAACAACATAATTGAACACACAAAAAATTACACCTACCTTGGTCTGACCATATCTGCATCGGGAAACTTTAATATGGCAGTGAATGCACTCAAAGAAAAAGCCCGCAGAGCATTGTATGCAATAAAAATGAAATTATTCAAAATCAACATCCCAATTAGAATTTGGACCAAAATATTTGACAGTGTAATCCTACCAATAGCTCTTTACAGAAGTGAGGTTTGGGGGCCACTCAATAAACTGGACTTTAAAATGTGGGACAAACATCCAATTGAAACCCTACATGCAGAATTCTGTCGGAAAATCCTACAAGTCCAGAGAAATACACCAACTAATGCATGTAGGGCAGAATTGGGCCGCTTTCCAGTAATAATGAAAATACAGAAAAGATCATTAAAATTTTGGCTACATCTAAATTCAAGTCCAAATTCGAGTCTGCAATTTAAAGCACTTCAAACCCAAGAACTGAGCCCAGAAACGAGCCCTCTCAGTCAGCTGGTGTTGGACCTAACCAACCAAGCTGACACCGGCACTGCTTCAAAAGAAAGAATTCCAATAAACAAAATCATGAACCAATCAAAGGACTCATATTTACAACATTGGAAAAACGAAACAAAATCCCAAAGCCGACTAAATTGCTATCTGACCCTAAACAGAGAATATGAATTGGCTGAATATCTCTACTCTGTCAGAGATTCGAAGCAGAGACAGATCCTTACCAAGTACAGGCTGAGTGACCACCGATTGGCAATAGAAACCGGCAGACATAAAAAGACATGGCTACCCAAAGAGGAGCGTGTATGTGGTCACTGCACGACAGGGGAGGTAGAAACAGAGATGCACTTTCTCCTTTACTGTGATAAATATTCCTCACCAAGAGATTCATTATTCACAGAAATGACTACATTTATTCCAAATTTTAACTTATTAAACCCAGAGGAAAAACTAAAAATACTCATGGGCGAAGGAGCAATGGCTCCTCTTGCAGTCAAATATGTATTTGCCTGCCATAGCCTGAGGGACACTGAATAATAACATCTGCATAGTAAGCAGTAACTTACTTATTATGACTGTTATTGTTATTACTGTTATTGTTATTAGTATTATTATTGTTGTTTATCATTCCAAATAGTAATGGTATGGGTGGTAATGGTAATGATAGCAGTTTAATGATAGTGGTGGTGGTAGTGGTGCATTACACCATACATTACATTCGACTATTGACTGTTACCATTTTATTGTTACTATTTTTTATATTTAATTTTGTATTATTATTTACTGCCATTCTATATTATTATTTGTCATTGTTTTAATTGTATTACAATGTATATTGTATACATTGTTGCTTTGGCAATATTGACACAATGTTTTTCATGCCAATAAAGCAGCTTGAATTTGAATTTGAGAGAGAGAGAGAGAGAGAGAGAGAGAGAGAGAGAGAGAGAGAGAGAGAGAGAGAGAGAGACCATTTGTACATTGTTACAACACTGCATATATATAATATGACATTTGTAATGTCTTTATTGTTTTGAAACTTCTGTATGTGTAATGTTTACTGTTCATTTTTATTGTTTATTTGACTTTTGTATATTACCTACCTCACTTGCTTTGGCAATGTTAACACATGTTTCCCATGCCAATAAAGCCCCTTGAATTGAATTGAATTGAGAGAGAGAGAGAGAGAGAGAGAGAGAGAGAGAGAGAGAGAGAGAGAGAGAGAGAGAGAGAGAGAGACGAGAGAGAGAGAGAGAGAGAGAGAGATGTGGAAGAGAGAACAGAGAGAGAGAGAGAGAGAGACGTGGAAGAGAGAAAGACAGAGGGAGAGAGAGAGAGAGAGAGACGTGGAAGAGAGAAAGACAGAGGGAGACAGAGGGAGACAGAGAGAGAGAGAGAGAGAGAGAGAGGGAGACAGAGAGAGAGAGAGAGAGAGAGAGAGAGAGAGAGAGAGAGAGAGAGAGAGAGAGAGAGAGAGAGAGAGAGAGAGAGAGAGAGACGTGGAAGAGAGAAAGACAGAGGGAGACAGAGGGAGACAGAGGGAGACAGAGAGAGAGAGGGAGAGAGAGAGAGAGAGAGAGAGAGAGAGGGAGAGAGAGAGAGAGAGAGAGAGAGAGAGAGAGAGAGAGAGAGAGAGAGAGAGAGAGAGAGAGAGACGTAACACAAACACACCCCACAGAGCCCCAGGACAACAGCACAATTAGACCCAACCAAATCATGAGAAAACAAAAAGATAATTACTTGACACATTGGAAAGAATTAACAAAAAAACAGAGCAAACTAGAATGCTATTTGGCCCTAAACAGAGAGTACACAGTGGCAGAATACCTGACCACTGTGACTGACCCAAACTTAAGGAAAGCTTTGACTATGTACAGACTCAGTGAGCATAGCCTTGCTATTGAGAAAGGCCGCCGTAGGCAGACATGGCTCTCAAGAGAAGACAGGCTATGTGCACACTGCCCACAAAATGAGGTGGAAACTGAGCTGCACTTCCTAACCTCCTGCCCAATGTATGACCATATTAGAGAGACATATTTCCCTCAGATTACACAGATCCACAAAGAATTCGAAAACAAATCCAATTTTGATAAACTCCCATATCTACTGGGTGAAATTCCACAGTGTGCCATCACAGCAGCAAGATTTGTGACCTGTTGCCACAAGAAAAGGGCAACCAGTGAAGAACAAACACCACTGTAAATACAACCCATATTTATGTTTATTTATTTTAACTTGTGTGCTTTAAGGAGTGTGTGTGTGTGTGTGTGTGTGTGTGTGTGTGTGTATGTATGTATGTGTGTATATGTATATATATATATTATTTTGTATTGTTTTCAATGTACTTTACTCAAACCAGTGAATATCACTTATTATAAATGAGATCATTAACTATCAGCTCTTGGAATATCCAGGGACTTTACTCTTCACATTTTGGTTATAAAACAACAAATCCAGAATTTATTAACAACATCCAGGGACAGGACATCATAATCCTACTGGAAACATGGTGTCGTGGAGACATAGATACTCAGTGTCCCTCAGGCTATAGAGAAAGTTTACTACCATCAATCAAACATAAAAATGTTAAACGGGGCCGAGACTCAGGTGGAATCATCATTTGGCATAAGCAGGACTTGGCACTGAATGAAATGAAAAAAGGTACCAGTCACATTTGGCTAAAACTTAACAAAGGTACAAGCTATTGTGATAATGACGTGTACATATGTGCAGCTTATGCTCCTCCTTCAGATTCACCATATTATGATGATCAGTTTTTTGACAATCTCCATACAGAAATCATTACATTTCAGGCAGAGGGTAAAGTGCTTCTTTGTGGAGATTTCAATGCAAGAACAGGTTCTGAGCCTGACTACACTGATGCGGGAGGTAACCACCACATATTTGGTCACCCCTCCTTGTACAGCAGCCCTATTATAAATAATAGAAACAGTCCTGACCAAATACTGAACAAAAATGGGAAGGAGTTAGTGCATCTCTGTCGAGCCTTAGGCCTGTACATGCTTAATGGTAGAATCAGAGGGGACTCTTTAGGTCAGTTTACTTACTGCTCAGCTCTTGGGACAAGTGTAGTCGATTATGCCATCACGGACATTGACCCCTCCTCCATTAGTGCATTCACTGTCAGACCACAGACACCATTGTCAGATCACAGTCAGATCAACGTGTTTTTGAAGAAATTAACCGGAAATATTCATTCAAAAAAACTGCCCAATAAACTCTTCAACATAAACCAATCATACAGATGGGCTCCAAACAGTGCAGAGGGATTCATTGAAACATTGAACTCAAAAGAAATGATGAACTCTATACAGTTTTTCAATAACTCACAATACCAAAACAATAAAGATGGTGTCAATTCGGCTACTCTAAACATCAACTGCATATTCCAAAAAGCAGCATCGAAAGCAAATTTGAGAAAACCAAAGAAATGCAACATCAGAAACAAAAAACAAAATGTTTCTGACAAATGGTTTGATAATGAATGTAAAACAATTAGAAAACACCTAAGACAAATGTCAAACAAAAAACATAAGCAGCAAAACAACCCAGAGCTACGATATGAATACTTTGAAACTCTGAAACAGTATAAACATACACTGAAACGCAAGAAACTGAATTATACCAACAAGACACTTGATGAAATTGAAAACGCAATTGACCAAAATCAGTTCTGGGACATGTGGAACAATTTAAGCACAACAAAGCCACAAGAATTAGCCATACAAGATGTAGGAATTTGGAAAACTTATTTTGATAATCTATACAAAAACATCCCACAAAAAGACTTAAAACAGAACCAATTAGAAATTAAAGAAAAATTGAAAATCTTTGAATCAGTCATTAAAAATAACCAAAATCCATTAGATTACCCAATAACCCAACAAGAACTAAATGAAAAGCTCAAATCTATTAAATCAAAGAAGGCTTGTGGTCTAGACAACATCAGAAATGAAATGCTGAAAAACAGCACACCTGAGTTGCAAAATGCTGTGCTTAAATTGTTCAACATGGTTTTAACTTCTGGCTGCTTCCCTGATGTCTGGAACCAGGGGCTCATCTCCCCTATCCACAAAAGTGGAGACAAATCAGACCCCAATAATTACAGGGGAATTTGTGTAAACAGTAACTTGGGAAAGGTTTTCTGTAGCATTTTGAATTCAAGAATCCAAACCTTTCTTCAAGAAAAAAATGTAATAACTAAATGTCAAATTGGCTTTCTCCCTAACCATCGCACTACTGACCATATATACACCTTACACACACTAATTAATAAACACGTCCACCAAAAAAAAGACGGCAAAATCTTTGCTTGCTTTATTGACTTTAAAAAAGCATTTGATTCTATTTGGCACGAAGGGCTATTCTACAAAATTCTACAAAGTGGGCTTGGTGGTAAGGTGTATGACTTAATAAAATGTATGTACACAGAAAACAAGTGTGCAATAAAAATCAAAAACCAAAGAACAGAATTCTTTTCACAATGTCGAGGTGTGAGACAAGGCTGTAGTTTGAGTCCAAATCTTTTCAACATTTATATCAATGAATTAGCAGACATGTTGGACCATTCTCCAGCCCCAGGACTCACACTATTTGACACAGAGGTGAAATACCTGCTATATGCTGATGACTTGGTACTTCTATCACCAACCAAAGAAGGTCTTCAACAGAACATTAATATTCTAGAGCAATATTGCCATAATTGGGCCCTGGCAGTAAATTTCCCAAAAACTAAAATCATGATTTTCCAAAAACAAAACAGATGTCAGAAACACAAATATAAATTCACCCTGAACAACAACATAATTGAACACACAAAAAATTACACCTACCTTGGTCTGACCATATCTGCATCGGGAAACTTTAATATGGCAGTGAATGCACTCAAAGAAAAAGCCCGCAGAGCATTGTATGCAATAAAAATGAAATTATTCAAAATCAACATCCCAATTAGAATTTGGACCAAAATATTTGACAGTGTAATCCTACCAATAGCTCTTTACGGAAGTGAGGTTTGGGGGCCACTCAATAAACTGGACTTTAAAATGTGGGACAAACATCCAATTGAAACCCTACATGCAGAATTCTGTCGGAAAATCCTACAAGTCCAGAGAAATACACCAACTAATGCATGTAGGGCAGAATTGGGCCGCTTTCCAGTAATAATGAAAATACAGAAAAGATCATTAAAATTTTGGCTACATCTAAATTCAAGTCCAAATTCGAGTCTGCAATTTAAAGCACTTCAAACCCAAGAACTGAGCCCAGAAACGAGCCCTCTCAGTCAGCTGGTGTTGGACCTAACCAACCAAGCTGACACCGGCACTGCTTCAAAAGAAAGAATTCCAATAAACAAAATCATGAACCAATCAAAGGACTCATATTTACAACATTGGAAAAACGAAACAAAATCCCAAAGCCGACTAAATTGCTATCTGACCCTAAACAGAGAATATGAATTGGCTGAATATCTCTACTCTGTCAGAGATTCGAAGCAGAGACAGATCCTTACCAAGTACAGGCTGAGTGACCACCGATTGGCAATAGAAACCGGCAGACATAAAAAGACATGGCTACCCAAAGAGGAGCGTGTATGTGGTCACTGCACGACAGGGGAGGTAGAAACAGAGATGCACTTTCTCCTTTACTGTGATAAATATTCCTCACCAAGAGATTCATTATTCACAGAAATGACTACATTTATTCCAAATTTTAACTTATTAAACCCAGAGGAAAAACTAAAAATACTCATGGGCGAAGGAGCAATGGCTCCTCTTGCAGCCAAATATGTATTTGCCTGCCATAGCCTGAGGGACACTGAATAATAACATCTGCATAGTAAGCAGTAACTTACTTATTATGACTGTTATTGTTATTACTGTTATTGTTATTAGTATTATTATTGTTGTTTATCATTCCAAATAGTAATGGTATGGGTGGTAATGGTAATGATAGCAGTTTAATGATAGTGGTGGTGGTAGTGGTGCATTACACCATACATTACATTCGACTATTGACTGTTACCATTTTATTGTTACTATTTTTTATATTTAATTTTGTATTATTATTTACTGCCATTCTATATTATTATTTGTCATTGTTTTAATTGTATTACAATGTATATTGTATACATTGTTGCTTTGGCAATATTGACACAATGTTTTTCATGCCAATAAAGCAGCTTGAATTTGAATTTGAGAGAGAGAGAGAGAGAGAGAGAGAGAGAGAGAGAGAGAGAGAGAGAGAGAGAGAGAGAGACCATTTGTACATTGTTACAACACTGCATATATATAATATGACATTTGTAATGTCTTTATTGTTTTGAAACTTCTGTATGTGTAATGTTTACTGTTCATTTTTATTGTTTATTTGACTTTTGTATATTACCTACCTCACTTGCTTTGGCAATGTTAACACATGTTTCCCATGCCAATAAAGCCCCTTGAATTGAAATTGAATTGAATTGAATTGAGAGAGAGAGAGAGAGAGAGAGAGAGAGAGAGAGAGAGAGAGAGAGAGAGAGAGAGAGAGAGAGAGAGAGAGAGAGAGAGAGAGAGAGAGAGAGATGGGGAACAGAGAAGAGAGAGAGAGAGAGAGAGAGACGTGGAAGAGAGAGAGAGAGAGAGAGAGAGAGAGAGAGAGAGAGACGTGGAAGAGAGAAAGACAGAGGGAGACAGAGGGAGACAGAGAGAGAGAGAGAGAGAGAGAGAGAGGGAGACGAGAGAGAGAGAGAGAGAGAGAGAGAGAGAGAGAGAGAGAGGAGAGAGAGAGAGAGAGAGAGAGAGGGAGAGAGAGAGAGAGAGAGAGAGACGTGGAAGAGAAAGACAGAGGGAGACAGAGAGAGAGAGAGAGAGAGAGAGAGAGAGAGAGAGAGAGAGAGAGATGTGGAAGAGAGAAAGACAGAGGGAGAGAGAGAGAGAGAGAGAGAGAGAGAGAGAGAGAGAGAGAGAGAGAGAGAGAGAGAGAGAGAGAGAGAGAGAGAGAGAGAGAGAGAGAGAGAGAGAGAGAGAGAGAGAGAGACGTGGAAGAGAGAAAGACAGAGAGAGAGAGAGAGACGTGGAAGAGAGAAAGACAGAGGGAGAGAGAGAGAGAGAGAGAGAGAGAGAGAGAGAGAGAGAGAGAGAGAGAGAGAGAAAGACAGAGGGAGACAGAGAGAGAGAGAGAGAGAGAGAGAGAGAGAGAGAGAGAGAGAGAGAGAGAGAGGTGGAAGAGAGAAAGACAGAGGGAGACAGAGAGAGAGAGAGAGAGACAGAGAGAGAGAGAGAGAGAGAGAGAGAGAGAGAGAGAGAGAGAGAGAGAGAGAGAGAGAGAGAGAGAGAGAGAGAGAGAGAGAGAGAGAGAGAGAGAGAGAGAGAGAGAGAGAGAGAGAGAGAGGTGGAAGAGAGAACAGAGAGAGAGAGAGCGAGAGACGTGGAAGAGAGAAAGACAGAGGGAGACAGAGGGAGACAGAGGGAGACAGAGAGAGAGAGAGAGAGAGAGGGAGACAGAGAAAGAGAGAGAGAGAGAGAGAGAGAGAGAGAGAGAGAGAGAGAGAGAGAGAGAGAGAGAGAGAGAGAGAGAGAGAGAGAGACGTAACACAAACACACCCCACAGAGCCCCAGGACAACAGCACAATTAGACCCAACCAAATCATGAGAAAACAAAAAGATAATTACTTGACACATTGGAAAGAATTAACAAAAAAACAGAGCAAACTAGAATGCTATTTGGCCCTAAACAGAGAGTACACAGTGGCAGAATACCTGACCACTGTGACTGACCCAAACTTAAGGAAAGCTTTGACTATGTACAGACTCAGTGAGCATAGCCTTGCTATTGAGAAAGGCCGCCGTAGGCAGACATGGCTCTCAAGAGAAGACAGGCTATGTGCACACTGCCCACAAAATGAGGTGGAAACTGAGCTGCACTTCCTAACCTCCTGCCCAATGTATGACCATATTAGAGAGACATATTTCCCTCAGATTACACAGATCCACAAAGAATTCGAAAACAAATCCAATTTTGATAAACTCCCATATCTACTGGGTGAAATTCCACAGTGTGCCATCACAGCAGCAAGATTTGTGACCTGTTGCCACAAGAAAAGGGCAACCAGTGAAGAACAAACACCACTGTAAATACAACCCATATTTATGTTTATTTATTTTAACTTGTGTGCTTTAAGGAGTGTGTGTGTGTGTGTGTGTGTGTGTGTGTGTATGTATGTATGTGTGTATATGTATATATATATATTATTTTGTATTGTTTTCAATGTACTTTACTCAAACCAGTGAATATCACTTATTATAAATGAGATCATTAACTATCAGCTCTTGGAATATCCAGGGACTTTACTCTTCACATTTTGGTTATAAAACAACAAATCCAGAATTTATTAACAACATCCAGGGACAGGACATCATAATCCTACTGGAAACATGGTGTCGTGGAGACATAGATACTCAGTGTCCCTCAGGCTATAGAGAAAGTTTACTACCATCAATCAAACATAAAAATGTTAAACGGGGCCGAGACTCAGGTGGAATCATCATTTGGCATAAGCAGGACTTGGCACTGAATGAAATGAAAAAAGGTACCAGTCACATTTGGCTAAAACTTAACAAAGGTACAAGCTATTGTGATAATGACGTGTACATATGTGCAGCTTATGCTCCTCCTTCAGATTCACCATATTATGATGATTAGTTTTTTGACAATCTCCATACAGAAATCATTACATTTCAGGCAGAGGGTAAAGTGCTTCTTTGTGGAGATTTCAATGCAAGAACAGGTTCTGAGCCTGACTACACTGATGCGGGAGGTAACCACCACATATTTGGTCACCCCTCCTTGTACAGCAGCCCTATTATAAATAATAGAAACAGTCCTGACCAAATACTGAACAAAAATGGGAAGGAGTTAGTGCATCTCTGTCGAGCCTTAGGCCTGTACATGCTTAATGGTAGAATCAGAGGGGACTCTTTAGGTCAGTTTACTTACTGCTCAGCTCTTGGGACAAGTGTAGTCGATTATGCCATCACGGACATTGACCCCTCCTCCATTAGTGCATTCACTGTCAGACCACAGACACCATTGTCAGATCACAGTCAGATCAACGTGTTTTTGAAGAAATTAACCGGAAATATTCATTCAAAAAAACTGCCCAATAAACTCTTCAACATAAACCAATCATACAGATGGGCTCCAAACAGTGCAGAGGGATTCATTGAAACATTGAACTCAAAAGAAATGATGAACTCTATACAGTTTTTCAATAACTCACAATACCAAAACAATAAAGATGGTGTCAATTCGGCTACTCTAAACATCAACTGCATATTCCAAAAAGCAGCATCGAAAGCAAATTTGAGAAAACCAAAGAAATGCAACATCAGAAACAAAAAACAAAATGTTTCTGACAAATGGTTTGATAATGAATGTAAAACAATTAGAAAACACCTAAGACAAATGTCAAACAAAAAACATAAGCAGCAAAACAACCCAGAGCTACGATATGAATACTTTGAAACTCTGAAACAGTATAAACATACACTGAAACGCAAGAAACTGAATTATACCAACAAGACACTTGATGAAATTGAAAACGCAATTGACCAAAATCAGTTCTGGGACATGTGGAACAATTTAAGCACAACAAAGCCACAAGAATTAGCCATACAAGATGTAGGAATTTGGAAAACTTATTTTGATAATCTATACAAAAACATCCCACAAAAAGACTTAAAACAGAACCAATTAGAAATTAAAGAAAAATTGAAAATCTTTGAATCAGTCATTAAAAATAACCAAAATCCATTAGATTACCCAATAACCCAACAAGAACTAAATGAAAAGCTCAAATCTATTAAATCAAAGAAGGCTTGTGGTCTAGACAACATCAGAAATGAAATGCTGAAAAACAGCACACCTGAGTTGCAAAATGCTGTGCTTAAATTGTTCAACATGGTTTTAACTTCTGGCTGCTTCCCTGATGTCTGGAACCAGGGGCTCATCTCCCCTATCCACAAAAGTGGAGACAAATCAGACCCCAATAATTACAGGGGAATTTGTGTAAACAGTAACTTGGGAAAGGTTTTCTGTAGCATTTTGAATTCAAGAATCCAAACCTTTCTTCAAGAAAAAAATGTAATAACTAAATGTCAAATTGGCTTTCTCCCTAACCATCGCACTACTGACCATATATACACCTTACACACACTAATTAATAAACACGTCCACCAAAAAAAAGACGGCAAAATCTTTGCTTGCTTTATTGACTTTAAAAAAGCATTTGATTCTATTTGGCACGAAGGGCTATTCTACAAAATTCTACAAAGTGGGCTTGGTGGTAAGGTGTATGACTTAATAAAATGTAAAAAAAAAAATTACACCTACCTTGGTCTGACCATATCTGCATCGGGAAACTTTAATATGGCAGTGAATGCACTCAAAGAAAAAGCCCGCAGAGCATTGTATGCAATAAAAATGAAATTATTCAAAATCAACATCCCAATTAGAATTTGGACCAAAATATTTGACAGTGTAATCCTACCAATAGCTCTTTACGGAAGTGAGGTTTGGGGGCCACTCAATAAACTGGACTTTAAAATGTGGGACAAACATCCAATTGAAACCCTACATGCAGAATTCTGTCGGAAAATCCTACAAGTCCAGAGAAATACACCAACTAATGCATGTAGGGCAGAATTGGGCCGCTTTCCAGTAATAATGAAAATACAGAAAAGATCATTAAAATTTTGGCTACATCTAAATTCAAGTCCAAATTCGAGTCTGCAATTTAAAGCACTTCAAACCCAAGAACTGAGCCCAGAAACGAGCCCTCTCAGTCAGCTGGTGTTGGACCTAACCAACCAAGCTGACACCGGCACTGCTTCAAAAGAAAGAATTCCAATAAACAAAATCATGAACCAATCAAAGGACTCATATTTACAACATTGGAAAAACGAAACAAAATCCCAAAGCCGACTAAATTGCTATCTGACCCTAAACAGAGAATATGAATTGGCTGAATATCTCTACTCTGTCAGAGATTCGAAGCAGAGACAGATCCTTACCAAGTACAGGCTGAGTGACCACCGATTGGCAATAGAAACCGGCAGACATAAAAAGACATGGCTACCCAAAGAGGAGCGTGTATGTGGTCACTGCACGACAGGGGAGGTAGAAACAGAGATGCACTTTCTCCTTTACTGTGATAAATATTCCTCACCAAGAGATTCATTATTCACAGAAATGACTACATTTATTCCAAATTTTAACTTATTAAACCCAGAGGAAAAACTAAAAATACTCATGGGCGAAGGAGCAATGGCTCCTCTTGCAGCCAAATATGTATTTGCCTGCCATAGCCTGAGGGACACTGAATAATAACATCTGCATAGTAAGCAGTAACTTACTTATTATGACTGTTATTGTTATTACTGTTATTGTTATTAGTATTATTATTGTTGTTTATCATTCCAAATAGTAATGGTATGGGTGGTAATGGTAATGATAGCAGTTTAATGATAGTGGTGGTGGTAGTGGTGCATTACACCATACATTACATTCGACTATTGACTGTTACCATTTTATTGTTACTATTTTTTATATTTAATTTTGTATTATTATTTACTGCCATTCTATATTATTATTTGTCATTGTTTTAATTGTATTACAATGTATATTGTATACATTGTTGCTTTGGCAATATTGACACAATGTTTTTCATGCCAATAAAGCAGCTTGAATTTGAATTTGAGAGAGAGAGAGAGAGAGAGAGAGAGAGAGAGAGAGAGAGAGAGAGAGAGAGAGAGAGAGAGACCATTTGTACATTGTTACAACACTGCATATATATAATATGACATTTGTAATGTCTTTATTGTTTTGAAACTTCTGTATGTGTAATGTTTACTGTTCATTTTTATTGTTTATTTGACTTTTGTATATTACCTACCTCACTTGCTTTGGCAATGTTAACACATGTTTCCCATGCCAATAAAGCCCCTTGAATTGAAATTGAATTGAATTGAATTGAGAGAGAGAGAGAGAGAGAGAGAGAGAGAGAGAGAGAGAGAGAGAGAGAGAGAGAGAGAGAGAGAGAGAGAGAGAGAGAGAGATGTGGAAGAGAGAACAGAGAGAGAGAGAGAGAGAGAGAGACGTGGAAGAGAGAAAGACAGAGGGAGAGAGAGAGAGAGAGAGACGTGGAAGAGAGAAAGACAGAGGGAGACAGAGGGAGACAGAGAGAGAGAGAGAGAGAGAGAGGGAGACAGAGAGAGAGAGAGAGAGAGAGAGAGAGAGAGAGAGAGAGAGAGAGAGAGAGAGAGAGAGAGAGAGAGAGAGAGAGGAGAGAGAGAGAGAGAGAGAGAGAGAGACGTGGAAGAGAAAGACAGAGGGAGACAGAGAGAGAGAGAGAGAGAGAGAGAGAGAGAGAGAGAGAGAGAGATGTGGAAGAGAGAAAGACAGAGGGAGAGAGAGAGGGAGAGAGAGAGAGAGAGAGAGAGAGAGAGAGAGAGAGAGAGAGAGAGAGAGAGAGAGAGAGAGAGAGAGAGAGAGAGAGAGAGAGAGAGACGTGGAAGAGAGAAAGACAGAGAGAGAGAGAGAGACGTGGAAGAGAGAAAGACAGAGGGAGAGAGAGAGAGAGAGAGAGAGAGAGAGAGAGAGAGAGAGAGAGAGAAAGACAGAGGGAGACAGAGAGAGAGAGAGAGAGAGAGAGAGAGAGAGAGAGAGAGAGAGAGAGGTGGAAGAGAGAAAGACAGAGGGAGACAGAGAGAGAGAGAGAGAGACAGAGAGAGAGAGAGAGAGAGAGAGAGAGAGAGAGAGAGAGAGAGAGAGAGAGAGAGAGAGAGAGAGAGAGAGAGAGAGAGAGAGAGAGAGAGAGAGAGAGGTGGAAGAGAGAACAGAGAGAGAGAGAGCGAGAGACGTGGAAGAGAGAAAGACAGAGGGAGACAGAGGGAGACAGAGGGAGACAGAGAGAGAGAGAGAGAGAGAGGGAGACAGAGAAAGAGAGAGAGAGAGAGAGAGAGAGAGAGAGAGAGAGAGAGAGAGAGAGAGAGAGAGAGAGAGAGAGACGTAACACAAACACACCCCACAGAGCCCCAGGACAACAGCACAATTAGACCCAACCAAATCATGAGAAAACAAAAAGATAATTACTTGACACATTGGAAAGAATTAACAAAAAAACAGAGCAAACTAGAATGCTATTTGGCCCTAAACAGAGAGTACACAGTGGCAGAATACCTGACCACTGTGACTGACCCAAACTTAAGGAAAGCTTTGACTATGTACAGACTCAGTGAGCATAGCCTTGCTATTGAGAAAGGCCGCCGTAGGCAGACATGGCTCTCAAGAGAAGACAGGCTATGTGCACACTGCCCACAAAATGAGGTGGAAACTGAGCTGCACTTCCTAACCTCCTGCCCAATGTATGACCATATTAGAGAGACATATTTCCCTCAGATTACACAGATCCACAAAGAATTCGAAAACAAATCCAATTTTGATAAACTCCCATATCTACTGGGTGAAATTCCACAGTGTGCCATCACAGCAGCAAGATTTGTGACCTGTTGCCACAAGAAAAGGGCAACCAGTGAAGAACAAACACCACTGTAAATACAACCCATATTTATGTTTATTTATTTTAACTTGTGTGCTTCAACCATTTGTACATTGTTACAACACTGCATATATATAATATGACATTTGTAATGTCTTTATTGTTTTGAAACTTCTGTATGTGTAATGTTTACTGTTCATTTTTATTGTTTATTTGACTTTTGTATATTACCTACCTCACTTGCTTTGGCAATGTTAACACATGTTTCCCATGCCAATAAAGCCCCTTGAATTGAATTGAATTGAGAGAGAGAGAGAGAGAGGGAGACGTGGAAGAGAAAGACAGACAGAGAGAGAGAGAGAGAGATGTGGAAGAGAGAAAGACAGAGGGAGAGAGAGAGAGAGAGAGAGAGAGAGAGAGAGAGAGAGAGAGAGAGAGAGAGAGAGAGAGAGAGAGAGAGAGAGAGAGAGAGAGAGAGAGAGAGAGAGAGAGAGAGAGAGAGAGAGGTGGAAGAGAGAAAGAGAGAGAGGTGGAAGAGAGAAAGACAGAGGGAGACAGAGAGAGAGATTGGCAATAGAAACCGGCAGACATAAAAAGACATGGCTACCCAAAGAGGAGCGTGTATGTGGTCACTGCACGACAGGGGAGGTAGAAACAGAGATGCACTTTCTCCTTTACTGTGATAAATATTCCTCACCAAGAGATTCATTATTCACAGAAATGTCTACATTTATTCCAAATTTTAACTTATTAAACCCAGAGGAAAAACAAAAAATACTCATGGGCGAAGGAGCAATGGCTCCTCTTGCAGCCAAATATGTATTTGCCTGCCATAGCCTAAGAGACACTGAATAATAACATCTGCATAGTAAGCAGTAACTTACTTATTATTACTATTATTGTTATTACTGTTATTGTTATTACTATTATTATTGTTGTTTATCATTCCAAGTAGTAATGGTATGGGTGGTAATGGTAATGATAGCAGTTTAATGATGGTGGTGGTGGTAGTAGTGGTAATGATGATAGTAGTTGTAGTACCGATGTAATGGTGAAGATGACCGTTATTTAGTTATAAGTTAGTTATAGTTTCATTTTTTTATTACATTACATTCGATTATTGACTGTTACCATTTTATTGTTACTATTTTTATATTTAATTTTGTATTATTATTTACTGCCATTCTATATTATTATTTGTCATTGTTTATAATTTTATTACAATGTATATTGTATACATTGTTGCTTTGGCAATATTGACAGAATGTTTTTCATGCCAATAAAGCAGCTTGAATTTGAATTTGAATTTGAGAGAGAGAGAGAGACGTGGAAGAGAGAAAGACAGAGGGAGACAGAGAGAGAGAGAGACGTGGAAGAAAGAAAGACAGAGGGAGACAGAGAGAGAGAGACGTGGAAGAGAGAAAGACAGAGGGAGACAGAGAGAGAGAGAGAGAGACGTGGAAGAGAGAAAGACAGAGGGAGACAGAGAGAGAGAGAGACGTGGAAGAGAGAAAGACAGAGGGAGAGAGAGAGAGAGAGAGACGTGGAAGAGAGAAAGACAGAGGGAGACAGAGAGAGAGAGAGAGAGAAAGACAGAGGGAGACAGAGAGAGAGAGCGAGAGCGAGAGCGAGAGAGAGAGAGAGGGAGAGAGAGAGAGAGAGAGAGACGTGGACGAGAGAAAGACAGAGGGAGACAGAGAGAGAGAGAGAGAGAGAGAGAGAGAGAGAGAGAGAGACGTGGAAGAGAGAAAGACAGAGGGAGAGAGAGAGAGAGAGAGAGAGAGAGAGAGAGAGAGAGAGAGAGAGAGAGAGAGAGAGAGAGAGAGAGAGAGAGAGACGGGGAAGAGAGAAAGACAGAGGGAGAGAGAGAGAGAGAGAGACGTGGAAGAGAGAAAGACAGAGGGGGACAGAGGGAGACAGAGGGAGACAGAGGGAGACAGAGAGAGAGAGAGAGAGAGAGAGAGAGAGAGAGAGAGAGAGAGAGAGAGAGAGAGAGAGAGAGACGTGGAAGAGAAAGACAGAGGGAGACAGAGAGAGAGAGAGAGAGAGAGAGAGAGAGAGAGACGTGGAAGAGAGAAAGACAGAGGGAGAGAGAGAGAGAGAGAGAGAGAGAGAGAGAGAGAGAGAGAGAGAGAGAGAGAGAGAGAGAGAGAGAGAGAGAGAGACGTGGAAGAGAGAAAGACAGAGGGAGAGAGAGAGAGAGAGAGAGAGAGAGAGAGAGAGAGAGAGAGAGGTGGAAGAGAGAACAGAGAGAGAGAGAGCGAGAGACGTGGAAGAGAGAAAGACAGAGGGAGACAGAGGGAGACAGAGGGAGACAGAGAGAGAGAGAGAGAGAGAGAGGGAGACAGAGAAAGAGAGAGAGAGAGAGAGAGAGAGAGAGAGAGAGAGAGAGAGAGAGAGAGAGAGAGAGAGAGACGTAACACAAACACACCCCACAGAGCCCCAGGACAACAGCACAATTAGACCCAACCAAATCATGAGAAAACAAAAAGATAATTACTTGACACATTGGAAAGAATTAACAAAAAAACAGAGCAAACTAGAATGCTATTTGGCCCTAAACAGAGAGTACACAGTGGCAGAATACCTGACCACTGTGACTGACCCAAACTTAAGGAAAGCTTTGACTATGTACAGACTCAGTGAGCATAGCCTTGCTATTGAGAAAGGCCGCCGTAGGCAGACATGGCTCTCAAGAGAAGACAGGCTATGTGCACACTGCCCACAAAATGAGGTGGAAACTGAGCTGCACTTCCTAACCTCCTGCCCAATGTATGACCATATTAGAGAGACATATTTCCCTCAGATTACACAGATCCACAAAGAATTCGAAAACAAATCCAATTTTGATAAACTCCCATATCTACTGGGTGAAATTCCACAGTGTGCCATCACAGCAGCAAGATTTGTGACCTGTTGCCACAAGAAAAGGGCAACCAGTGAAGAACAAACACCACTGTAAATACAACCCATATTTATGTTTATTTATTTTAACTTGTGTGCTTTAACCATTTGTACATTGTTACAACACTGCATATATATAATATGACATTTGTAATGTCTTTATTGTTTTGAAACTTCTGTATGTGTAATGTTTACTGTTCATTTTTATTGTTTATTTGACTTTTGTATATTACCTACCTCACTTGCTTTGGCAATGTTAACACATGTTTCCCATGCCAATAAAGCCCCTTGAATTGAATTGAATTGAGAGAGAGAGAGAGAGAGGGAGACGTGGAAGAGAAAGACAGAGGGAGACAGACAGAGAGAGAGAGAGAGAGAGAGAGAGAGATGTGGAAGAGAGAAAGAGAGAGGGAGAGAGAGAGAGAGAGAGAGAGAGAGAGAGAGAGAGAGAGAGAGAGAGAGAGAGAGAGAGAGAGAGAGAGAGAGAGAGAGAGACGTGGAAGAGAGAAAGATAGAGGGAGAGAGAGAGAGAGAGAGACGTGGAAGAGAGAAAGACAGAGGGGGACAGAGGGAGACAGAGGGAGACAGAGGGAGACAGAGAGAGAGAGAGAGAGAGAGAGAGAGAGAGAGAGAGAGAGTGGAAGAGAGAGAGAGAGAGAGACGTGGAAGAGAAAGACAGAGGGAGACAGAGAGAGAGAGAGAGAGAGAGAGAGAGAGAGAGAGAGAGAGAGAGAGAGAGAGAGAGAGAGAGAGAGAGAGAGAGAGACGTGGAAGAGAGAAAGACAGAGGGAGAGAGAGAGAGAGAGAGAGAGAGAGAGAGAGAGAGAGAGGTGGAAGAGAGAACAGAGAGAGAGAGAGCGAGAGACGTGGAAGAGAGAAAGACAGAGGGAGACAGAGGGAGACAGAGGGAGACAGAGAGAGAGAGAGAGAGAGAGAGGGAGACAGAGAAAGAGAGAGAGAGAGAGAGAGAGAGAGAGAGAGAGAGAGAGAGAGAGAGAGAGAGACGTAACACAAACACACCCCACAGAGCCCCAGGACAACAGCACAATTAGACCCAACCAAATCATGAGAAAACAAAAAGATAATTACTTGACACATTGGAAAGAATTAACAAAAAAACAGAGCAAACTAGAATGCTATTTGGCCCTAAACAGAGAGTACACAGTGGCAGAATACCTGACCACTGTGACTGACCCAAACTTAAGGAAAGCTTTGACTATGTACAGACTCAGTGAGCATAGCCTTGCTATTGAGAAAGGCCGCCGTAGGCAGACATGGCTCTCAAGAGAAGACAGGCTATGTGCACACTGCCCACAAAATGAGGTGGAAACTGAGCTGCACTTCCTAACCTCCTGCCCAATGTATGACCATATTAGAGAGACATATTTCCCTCAGATTACACAGATCCACAAAGAATTCGAAAACAAATCCAATTTTGATAAACTCCCATATCTACTGGGTGAAATTCCACAGTGTGCCATCACAGCAGCAAGATTTGTGACCTGTTGCCACAAGAAAAGGGCAACCAGTGAAGAACAAACACCACTGTAAATACAACCCATATTTATGTTTATTTATTTTAACTTGTGTGCTTTAACCATTTGTACATTGTTACAACACTGCATATATATAATATGACATTTGTAATGTCTTTATTGTTTTGAAACTTCTGTATGTGTAATGTTTACTGTTCATTTTTATTGTTTATTTGACTTTTGTATATTACCTACCTCACTTGCTTTGGCAATGTTAACACATGTTTCCCATGCCAATAAAGCCCCTTGAATTGAATTGAAAAATTGAGAGAGAGAGAGAGAGAGAGAGAGAGAGAGAGAGAGAGAGAGAGACGTGGAAGAGAGAAAGACAGAGAGAGAGAGAGAGAGAGACGTGGAAGAGAGAAAGACAGAGGGAGAGAGAGAGAGAGAGAGACGTGGAAGAGAGAAAGACAGAGGGGGACAGAGGGAGACAGAGGGAGACAGAGGGAGACAGAGAGAGAGAGAGAGAGAGAGAGAGAGAGAGAGAGAGAGAGAGAGAGAGAGAGACGTGGAAGAGAAAGACAGAGGGAGACAGAGAGAGAGAGAGAGAGAGAGAGAGAGAGAGAGAGAGAGAGAGAGAGAGAGAGAGAGAGATGTGGAAGAGAGAAAGACAGAGGGAGAGAGAGAGAGAGAGAGAGAGAGAGAGAGAGAGAGAGAGAGAGAGAGAGAGAGAGAGAGACGTGGAAGAGAGAAAGACAGAGGGAGAGAGAGAGAGAGAGAGAGAGAGAGAGAGAGAGAGAGAGAGAGAGAGAGAGAGAGAGAGAGAGAGGTGGAAGAGAGAACAGAGAGAGAGAGAGAGAGAGACGTGGAAGAGAGAAAGACAGAGGGAGACAGAGGGAGACAGAGGGAGACAGAGAGAGAGAGAGAGAGAGAGGGAGACAGAGAAAGAGAGAGAGAGAGAGAGAGAGAGAGAGAGAGAGAGAGAGAGAGAGAGAGAGAGAGACGTAACACAAACACACCCCACAGAGCCCCAGGACAACAGCACAATTAGACCCAACCAAATCATGAGAAAACAAAAAGATAATTACTTGACACATTGGAAAGAATTAACAAAAAAACAGAGCAAACTAGAATGCTATTTGGCCCTAAACAGAGAGTACACAGTGGCAGAATACCTGACCACTGTGACTGACCCAAACTTAAGGAAAGCTTTGACTATGTACAGACTCAGTGAGCATAGCCTTGCTATTGAGAAAGGCCGCCGTAGGCAGACATGGCTCTCAAGAGAAGACAGGCTATGTGCACACTGCCCACAAAATGAGGTGGAAACTGAGCTGCACTTCCTAACCTCCTGCCCAATGTATGACCATATTAGAGAGACATATTTCCCTCAGATTACACAGATCCACAAAGAATTCGAAAACAAATCCAATTTTGATAAA
>NC_092090.1:35241986-35246025 GCF_045679555.1 Salvelinus alpinus
TATAAAACAACAAATCCAGAATTTATTAAAAACATCAAAGGACAGGACATCATAATCCTACTGGAAACATGGTGTCGTGGAGACATAGATACTCAGTGTCCCTCAGGGTATAGAGAAAGTTTACTACCATCAATCAAACATAAAAATGTTAAACGGGGCCGAGACTCAGGTGGAATCATCATTTGGCATAAGCAGGACTTGGCACTGAATGAAATGAAAAAAGGTACCAGTCACATTTGGCTAAAACTTAACAAAGGTACAATCTATTGTGATAATGACGTGTACATATGTGCAGCTTATGCTCCTCCTTCAGATTCACCATATTATGATAATCAGTTTTTTGACAATCTCCATACAGAAATCATTACATTTCAGGCAGAGGGTAAAGTGCTTCTTTGTGGAGATTTCAATGCAAGAACAGGTTCTGAGCCTGACTACACTGATGCGGGAGGTAACCACCACATATTTGGTCACCCCTCCTTGTACAGTAGCCCTATTATAAATAATAGAAACAGTCCTGACCAAATACTGAACAAAAATGGGAAGGAGTTAGTGCATCTCTGTCGAGCCTTAGGCCTGTACATGCTTAATGGTAGAATCAGAGGGGACTCTTTAGGTCAGTTTACTTACTGCTCAGCTCTTGGGACAAGTGTAGTCGATTATGCCATCACGGACATTGACCCCTCCTCCATTAGTGCATTCACTGTCAGACCACAGACACCATTGTCAGATCACAGTCAGATCAACGTGTTTTTGAAGAAATTAACCAGCAATATTCATTCAAAAAAACTGCCCAATAAACTCTTCAACATAAACCAATCATACAGATGGGCTCCAAACAGTGCAGAGAGATTCATTGAAACATTGAACTCAAAAGAAATGATGAACTCTATACAGTTTTTCAATAACTCACAATACCAAAACAATAAAGATGGTGTCAATTCGGCTACTCTAAACATCAACTGCATATTCCAAAAAGCAGCATCGAAAGCAAATGTGAGAAAACCAAAGAAATGCAACATCAGAAACAAAAAACAAAATGTTTCTGACAAATGGTTTGATAATGAATGTAAAACAATTAGAAAACACCTAAGACAAATGTCAAACAAAAAACATAAGCAGCAAAACAACCCAGAGCTACGATATGAATACTTTGAAACTCTGAAACAGTATAAACATACACTGAAACGCAAGAAACTGAATTGTACCAACAAGACACTTGATGAAATTGAAAACGCAATTGACCAAAATCAGTTCTGGGACATGTGGAACAATTTAAGCACAACAAAGCCACAAGAATTAGCCATACAAGATGTAGGAATTTGGAAAACTTATTTTGATAATCTATACAAAAACATCCCACAAAAAGACTTAAAACAGAACCAATTAGAAATTAAAGAAAAATTGAACATCCTTGAATCAGTCATTAAAAATAACCAAAATCCATTAGATTACCCAATAACCCAACAAGAACTAAATGAAGAGCTCAAATCTATTAAATCAAAGAAGGCTTGTGGTCTAGACAACATCAGAAATGAAATGCTGAAAAACAGCACACCTGAGTTGCAAAATGCTGTGCTTAAATTGTTCAATATGGTTTTAACTTCTGGCTGCTTCCCTGATGTCTGGAACCAGGGGCTCATCTCCCCTATCCACAAAAGTGGAGACAAATCAGACCCCAATAATTACAGGGGAATTTGTGTAAACAGTAACTTGGGAAAGGTTTTCTGTAGCATTTTGAATTCAAGAATCCAAACCTTTCTTCAAGAAAAAAATGTAATAACTAAATGTCAAATTGGCTTTCTCCCTAACCATCGCACTACTGACCATATATACACCTTACACACACTAATTAATAAACACGTCCACCAAAAAAAAGAGGGCAAAATCTTTGCTTGCTTTATTGACTTTAAAAAAGCATTTGATTCTATTTGGCACGAAGGGCTATTCTACAAAATTCTACAAAGTGGGCTTGGTGGTAAGGTGTATGACTTAATAAAATGTATGTACACAGAAAACAAGTGTGCAATAAAAATCAAAAACCAAAGAACAGAATTCTTTTCACAATGTCGAGGTGTGAGACAAGGCTGTAGTTTGAGTCCAAATCTTTTCAACATTTATATCAATGAATTAGCAGACGTGTTGGACCATTCTCCAGCCCCAGGACTCACACTATTTGACACAGAGGTGAAATACCTGCTATATGCTGATGACTTGGTACTTCTATCACCAACCAAAGAAGGTCTTCAACAGAACATTAATATTCTAGAGCAATATTGCCATAATTGGGCCCTGGCAGTAAATTTCCCAAAAACTAAAATCATGATTTTCCAAAAACAAAACAGATGTCAGAAACACAAATATAAATTCACCCTGAACAACACCATAATTGAACACACAAAACATTACACCTACCTTGGTCTGACCATATCTGCATCGGGAAACTTTAATATGGCAGTGAATGCACTCAAAGAAAAAGCCCGCAGAGCATTGTATGCAATAAAAATGAAATTATTCAAAATCAACATCCCAATTAGAATTTGGACCAAAATATTTGACAGTGTAATCCTACCAATAGCTCTTTACGGAAGTGAGGTTTGGGGGCCACTCAATAAACTGGACTTTAAAATGTGGGACAAACATCCAATTGAAACCCTACATGCAGAATTCTGTCGGAAAATCCTACAAGTCCAGAGAAATACACCAACTAATGCATGTAGGGCAGAATTGGGCCGCTTTCCAGTAATAATGAAAATACAGAAAAGATCATTAAAATTTTGGCTACATCTAAATTCAAGTCCAAATTCGAGTCTGCAATTTAAAGCACTTCAAACCCAAGAACTGAGCCCAGAAACGAGCCCTCTCAGTCAGCTGGTGTTGGACCTAACCAACCAAGCTGACACCGGCACTGCTTCAAAAGAAAGAATTCCAATAAACAAAATCATGAACCAATCAAAGGACTCATATTTACAACATTGGAAAAACGAAACAAAATCCCAAAGCCGACTAAATTGCTATCTGACCCTAAACAGAGAATATGAATTGGCTGAATATCTCTACTCTGTCAGAGATTCGAAGCAGAGACAGATCCTTACCAAGTACAGGCTGAGTGACCACCGATTGGCAATAGAAACCGGCAGACATAAAAAGACATGGCTACCCAAAGAGGAGCGTGTATGTGGTCACTGCACGACAGGGGAGGTAGAAACAGAGATGCACTTTCTCCTTTACTGTGATAAATATTCCTCACCAAGAGATTCATTATTCACAGAAATGACTACATTTATTCCAAATTTTAACTTATTAAACCCAGAGGAAAAACTAAAAATACTCATGGGCGAAGGAGCAATGGCTCCTCTTGCAGCCAAATATGTATTTGCCTGCCATAGCCTGAGGGACACTGAATAATAACATCTGCATAGTAAGCAGTAACTTACTTATTATGACTGTTATTGTTATTACTGTTATTGTTATTAGTATTATTATTGTTGTTTATCATTCCAAATAGTAATGGTATGGGTGGTAATGGTAATGATAGCAGTTTAATGATAGTGGTGGTGGTAGTGGTGCATTACACCATACATTACATTCGACTATTGACTGTTACCATTTTATTGTTACTATTTTTTATATTTAATTTTGTATTATTATTTACTGCCATTCTATATTATTATTTGTCATTGTTTTAATTGTATTACAATGTATATTGTATACATTGTTGCTTTGGCAATATTGACACAATGTTTTTCATGCCAATAAAGCAGCTTGAATTTGAATTTGAATTTGAGAGAGAGAGAGAGAGAGAGAGAGAGAGAGAGAGAGAGAGAGAGAGAGAGAGAGAGAGAGAGAGAGAGAGAGGTGGAAGAGAGAAAGACAGAGGGAGAGAGAGAGAGAGACGTGGAAGAGAGAAAGACAGAGGGAGAGAGAGAGAGAGAGAGACAGAGAGAGAGAGAGAGAGAGAGAGAGAGAGAGAGAGAGAGATGTGGAAGAGAGAACAGAGAGAGAGAGATCTCTCTTACTGAATTTGAATTTGAGAGAG